>NW_026937279.1:0-7778 GCF_032062105.1 Saccostrea cuccullata
AAGATGTGTAGATAACGAACATTATTCAAGCTCAAATGTCCATCAAACAATACAAAATAGGAGCGGATCAACCAGACACAGATCTCCCAAATATATATGACAGGTGGGATTAGGTGCCATGAAGGAATGAATACGATGGAATTATAAAAAAAATTAGCACAGATCATGAAATATGTTTTGATTTTTATAAAGAGACTTATTTGATCTGAAGTCAAATTATTCACAAAAGTTGTGCGAGGATTGTGTTCATGTACTAGAACTATTTTAAACAACTGATATCGTGGAAATAAAATATTTATTTGAACTTTGAGCATTTTGTGGGCACTTGGTGCAACTGTAAATAATTTTGAAACTGTTCAAAATAAATTACAGCTTTCTCTGTCCGCAAATCCTTTGTTTCTATCCAAGAACATAACGATGCTACGTTGTTACGTTTATATTTTGAGATGGTCAAGAATGACTAGTTGCACCTGTTACTTTCCCTTAGAATCTTTTATTATATCATGTGATACTACACTTGTTTAATATGATTTCGTTTTTACAAGCTGTGACTCTATCAATTCATTCAAAAAGAAACTATTATAAATGCAAAATCAATTAAAATGTATTTAAAAGGACGTTATCAAGGCTATTATTCCGACAACACGTAGGAGATGTATTACATGTATTCAGATGTTACAATATACGTATTTATTTCCTTCAAATTGAAAAATTCTACAAGTCTGCAAATGGTCTAAAGAAAACACGCCAAGAAACAATTATTCCTGCAACAAGTAAGTTAGCTTTGGTAAGTTTGCTACTTTTAAATTATATTTTGTATAATAATATCGTGTGTGTTTAATTATACAGTTAAAGTATATCACTGAGGGAGTCAGCAAGATTCCAGTTCCCCAAGAGTAAGTCTATTTCCCGAGGCGCTTGCGCCGAGGGAAATAGGCTTGCTCGAGGGGAACTGGAATCTTGCTGACTCCCTCAGTGATATACTTTAACTGTTTTATTATACCGATACAAACAAGACATTTGAAAAAGTTATATTCAATACTGTATTCTGTAACAATGTTTAATTCCAACAGAAATTAAAAAAAATAACAACAAAACAGAATACAGACATGAATAGAATTCCATTTTATCAATAAATCAGTTCATTGTCCGAGTTCTTACCTTGTAAAATGGAAAGTAACATTACGCAAATCTTGAGATCGCCATGCTATCAGTAAACTGGTTCTTTCTGATTGATATGGAACCAGTTGACTCGCGATGCATTTCGATTCATTAATGAATATTCATGAGTTTATTCGGAACATTTCTAAGTTTGTCGTAAGTTGAAAGAAAATGCTAAGTGTTCCGAACAGGTGTGTATCAGTTCATAAAAAAAACGTACTTTTTAGCAGGGAATCAGTCTGTTTTGCAGGGAATCGGTCTATTCACGGCGATTTTCAGGAAATCAGCAAAATATATCGATTTACTTTTATATAGTGAAAAATCAGTAGAGGTATAATAAATGTATTTATGGTATCTAGGGCGTTCAATGTGTATAAAATTTCTGATAATGTACAGGTAACACAGTACAGTCAAACATTCATTAAAATAATTCAGCAAACGAGGATCTCTAAAACATAAGTCTTGGGATCAGGTTCCTAAAAAATTTCACAAATTCATATTCTACTTTTTATTTCTTCATCAGATCTAGATTGGTCACAATAATGTGGTATTAAGGAAAGCCTTTGGCTTATTTAAACCATACATTCCCACGTTTTATGGACAACTCTTTATTGCAGTTTTCATACAGAACTCACAAATGGAAAAAACAAAAACAAAAGAGTATTGCGCTATTGCTATTGGCAATTCTTCTGAAAGCCAAAGGATACGTCATTATTACCAGTTCTGGAATAGAAGGACATTGCAAAACAAAAACTGTTGTCCTACAGGATCTCATAAATCAAGGCATTTTGATGAAATCGTCACTTTCGACAAAATTAAACATGCTATCTTCAGGGATTGAACAACTCCAATGTACAGATTGTAACAAAACAGCCACAAGACAAGTTATCCAGGACTTGAATTATGCACTGGAATCTATGCACAATCATCTTAATATGTGTTTAGAAAAAACTGCCGAGAGAGGTATTGAATGTATACTGTGAAGTCATTTGAAAGAGCTTAATTAGTGGAGAATACATACTAAATATGAAGTATCTACCTCTCATGGTTCAAAAGTTATCGTGAAGGTTAAAAAAAACTATTTTTAGCATACGGGTCACAATCGAGGTCACATGGTAATTGACCTTGGTATCATCTGAAAGAACTTAATTAATGGTGTATGCATATTTATGACGAAGGTTAAAGTTTGCAGACAAAAAACTATTTTTAGCATATAGGTCACAGTCAAGGTCACAAGGTCATTGACCTTGGTGTTATTTGAAAGAGCTTAATCAGTGGAATAGGCATACTACATGTAGATGTAAAGTCTCTATCATTCATGGTTGAAAAGTTATGGCAAAGGTTCAAGTTTGCAGACAAACAAACAGACAGGACAAAATCAATATTATTTTACAGAATGTTTATTAAATTGAAAGTTTATATTAAACAGGTCTTTAGATCTTAAAAATAGTTAATCTTGTATTCTGTCAATTATAATTATTATCATAATAATATTTTTGTGAGAATGATTGTATACATAAAAGGTATGAAACCTGACGAATGTTTCTCCCACAGTTTTACTCATGTTGTATATGGTGGTATATTGTTATGTTTGGTTTATGTTATACGGTTTTCACGCAGTTTGTCATTTTATCATATCTTGATATGAAAATGTGTTAACATATTAATAAACATGTTTAATTATGTTCATTTTGTACACATGTTTGTTTGTAGCTTTGTTTTGTTTATTTCATTTTAACTTTAATCCAGCTGTTAATGCAAAATATAATGATAGAAAAGGAGGGCGTTCATCTATTTTAAATGTAAAATGCATGCACATATATGAAGTAAGGTTATATTATATGTATTTTGCACATGTTCATAAAATTGAATTTATTGGGTTTGTCATGTTTCTACATGGACACAATAATTAATGTAAATATTTGCTGAAAATTATTTTTTAATGACCATTTACAAACGTAAATAAAAATATATTCAGGATGCATATAACCATTTTTCTATGTTTTGTTAGAGAATGGAAAGTGTGCACTATTGGTGATAAAGTTACCTTTTGATGGCACAATAATTGAATGATAATGGAAGAGCATATTCATGCGCTTTTAAATGCTCTTTTTGCCAGCAGTTACACAAAGTTCAAATCATTATGTTTATTTGTGTTAACTATTGGTTTGTGTGTATACTTTTATTCAAATACATACTAAGTGCAGATATTTTTTGTTTAAAGAATTTTCCCATAATTATTGAAAGAAGAGTTTTGAAATTATCATTAATCAACCCATCAACCCCACACAACAAGTTGCGTGAGGTATAATGTTTTTGACCCGTCCGTCAGTCAGTCAGTCCTGTTTTTTTGTCAGCGCAACTCCTCTTAAACCGCTGCACAAGAATTTCATCAAAACTTTGCATATATTTAGGACACAATGTGTAGATGTGCAGACTTCTTAATTTTTCCGGGAATTTGCACACTTTTCAACTTAGATTTTTGGCCTTACCTCGAATATGGAGATAAACAGATTGTCAGTGCAACTCCTCTTAAACTGCTGCACAGAATTTCATCAAACTTCGCAGGTATTTAGGAAACAATATGTTTGTTTGTAGCTTTGTTTTGTTTATTTCATTTTAACTTTAATCCAGCTGTTAATGCAAAATATAATGATAGAAAAGGAGGGTGTTCATCTATTTTAAATGTAAAATGCATGCACATATATGAAGTAAGGTTATATTATATGTATTTTGCACATGTTCATAAAATTGAATTTATTGGGTTTGTCATGTTTCTACATGGACACAATAATTAATGTAAATATTTGCTGAAAATTATTTTTTAATGACCATTTACAAACGTAAATAAAAATATATTTTCAGGATGCATATAACCATTTTTCTATGTTTTGTTAGAGAATGGAAAGTGTGCACTATTGGTGATAAAGTTACCTTTTGATGGCACAATAATTGAATGATAATGGAAGAGCATATTCATGCGCTTTTAAATGCTCTTTTTGCCAGCAGTTACACAAAGTTCAAATCATTATGTTTATTTGTGTTAACTATTGGTTTGTGTGTATACTTTTATTCAAATACATACTAAGTGCAGATATTGTTTGTTTAAAGAATTTTCCCATAATTATTGAAAGAAGAGTTTTGAAATTATCATTAATCAACCCATCAACCCCACACAACAAGTTGCGTGAGGTATAATGTTTTTGACCCGTCCGTCAGTCAGTCAGTCCTGTTTTTTTGTCAGCGCAACTCCTCTTAAACCGCTGCACAGAATTTCATCAAAACTTTGCATATATTTAGGACACAATGTGTAGATGTGCAGACTTCTTAATTTTTGGGAATTTGCACACTTTTCAACTTAGATTTTTGGCCTTACCTCGAATATGGAGATAAACAGATTGTCAGTGCAACTCCTCTTAAACTGCTGCACAGAATTTCATCAAACTTCGCAGGTATTTAGGAAACAATGTGTGATGTGCATATAACCGGGAAATTCCGTTTCCTTTATATTTTTTTTAGGACATCAGCACTCTGAGTTTTTGGGAAGCGTGGGGTATTTGAGATTGCTCACTATTTCTTTCTTTATCACTATATCAATTATGTGCATGTGTTTAATATGGGTTACATGAATTGTAATAAATGTGAGCTTTATCGCGTATTCGTAAATTGAAAAAAAAAATTTCAAACATCATGGAATAGCATGTTTCAAATCATACTCAATCATTTTACAAACTTTTAAACAAAAATTACCAAAAGCAAAATTGAGCTCCTTACTAGATTGAATATAAACACTGTGGAGTTAGTTAATGGTTTTATTTTTCCATTTCATAAACGTAAAACTGGCGAATCATTTGACAAAATTTCACATATAAAACGCCCATACAGTCTACATGTTTATGTAGATATAATTCACGTTCTGTCTGATGATGTATACTGCGCGTTGATTGGTCGAATCGGTGCTGCTGGGCAGCAGATAGAAACAGCACAGGGAAACGACACAAAAAGCAAATATAATGAAGACGACTCCTACCACTGTTCCAAGAACCAGTAAAATAAGGAAGACATGGCGGCTTCATTCTCTGATCTGGAAAAAAAACCCAACATTATTTAGAATATATACAAATTTGAATTTGCTCAACCTTGCTTTATTAATTTGATTAAGTTCCATTTTAAATAAAACCAAACAATTTTAAAAATCGCATTTAACATTGTCAATGTGATGAAATGAAATTGCATTAACTTATGAAGCACAATTTTCCCGTACAGTAAAATTAATAAGGAAAATACCTGAACAATTTTTGCAACTACTCTGAACAAAAGTTACTTACTACTGTAATCACATTTATTCGTGCGAGAAGTAAAAAAAAAGTAAGGTATAAAAATTCTTGGTACCACTGTGCATGCACTAGAAAATGACATAAGGTGCTATGTTGCCTTGAGTTTTTACTTTTACTAAATATTTGTTTAATGTGTTGTTTTTACACCTGTTCCTTTCAAGCCTGTAATTAATCTGTGTCCCAGACTTTTATCAGTTTTACTTGTTGATAAACTTGATTTGCAACATTAAGACTTCCTGATAGATTCTATAAAGAGGAAAGAAATGAAGTTCAGACGCCAGTAGCAACGAGTATCAACGAAATAATTATCGTGTAAATGCATTTGCATTGTATAGTAAATAAATGGAGCAATATTTTATCATCCAAGATACTCTCCATATTCGTACATGTAAATATATGTAACATGTATTTTCATGAACGTGAGAGACAAAAAGTTACAAGTGAACATAAAATATCTTTTACTAATTTTCAATCTTTTTCTATACTAGTCCTGCAGAATTTTTAAAGTTTATCATGTTGATATTTTAAATATTTAAATCAAAGTTTCGACCATTGCTTTATTAGAGTTAACATTTCTGGATGTTTATTAATCAATTTAGACTAACTAAATTACCTACTGCGTCTGTTTTTTAAAAATGTTTTCATTGACAGAAACAAAGAAACAGGGAAACATTTCCAAAAATGTACATGTACCCAAAATCCTTTGTACAATTAAAAAAAAAATAGAATATCCACAGAAGCAAACAAACATGTTATGCAAAATTAAAATATTGATGTCATTGTAGGAATGAAATAGAAAGGGGAAGGAGAATCAAACAGGAAGAAATTTTGAATGAAAGACGACCAATGAAATTTCCAATGCATGGTGTTCTTTTTCCTTCAGATACAAATTAAACTCCAATACTTACTTAAAAACAAACTCATATACATGTATGCATAACGTTTCTAAAAAAAAATTCAATTTGTTTGTGTTTAAAAACATTTAAACGACGTTTTCAACAGTTAGAATTACTTCTTTTTAAAAACTTTGATACATCAATTTATATAGTTCGCTAATCTTTTATTAAATAGGTATTGTATATAAGGAACAAAATGAAATTTAAGACACTGCATGTAAAATCTGTTGCTTTTAACGAGAACTTTGCGTGTTCATATACATAATTATAAACATATTTAAAAAACGAGATTATTCATCTGTATATGTTCACAGTAATACCTATATATATGCACACGCCTATTGTTCACAAACACTGTTTACTTTTTTTTTGGTTATTCACATTAAGTGATATCATAATTTGTGCAGTATATTTGTGAAGAGAAGAAATCATTTAACAATGTATATGGAAGTATTTCTTTATTCTTTAAATTTACTTTTAATCAACATTTGTTTTTGAATTTTGTTTTACTTCCAGTCAGTTTTGTAACACTCCTCCAATATTTCTTTTTGTTGTTATCATCACAATAAAATTATAAAAGAGTATGTTCAAATAATAGAACAATTTTCAATTTTGCAGAAAAAATATTAGGTTTTAATAACTTTGAAGAAATAATTAAAAAAATATTAATAATCAACAGGTACACAGGCATACTGCGGACAACAGCTTTAACGGTTGTGCTTTTGGTGCTTCATACGACCTCTATTGTCTCGGAGACATCAGCACAGACAAAGTTTATCAAAGATTTTGATGGTTATTTGAGTGTTTGTCAACGGGTCGGTTGGGGACCGAAGAAAGGTAATCATTTGTTGCTGCAATGCTGAACACTGACTAATTATTTTGTATTCTAATTTTAAAGATCTATTCGTCGTAGCCATTACTCTTGTATTAATAAAACATTTTTTGAATATCTTCAAGAATAAAGCAAATGTATTGTTTTCATACATGTATTTTTTCGAAGAACTTAAATCTCCAAGGTGATTCAAAACGCAAAAATGTTCTACTTGCGAACAATTTTTAAAATGAGGCAAGCTACTGACAAACAAGTTGTTGAAGCAAGTACATCAACAAAATCGTTCAAAGTAAATATTTTATAAAATTCTGATGTAGATACAACGACCTTGTCAGCAACCACGATCTATCATTAAATAAAATGCTGATTGTCGTTTTTCATAATAATTGCCAGGATCTTATTTACACGCTGAATTGTCTAAGAATTTTCTGTTTTTGCGATCATGAAGGAGCTTAAAAGCAGAACTTTAAAATAAAAATTAAAACGAGTTCTTTTAATTTAATATATTTTTATTGATCACATTTTGACACTTTTGTTTGATAATGCCATCTG
>NW_026937280.1:0-7796 GCF_032062105.1 Saccostrea cuccullata
CGTGCTAATTTGACGGTGTCATATTATTAACACTATAAATATATATTTATGTAATGAGTTTCAAAGCATTTCATCAAAAAATGTAAAAGTTATAGGTATATCAAGTATATCAGTCAATTCACTCATTTCACGTGCACGCACGTGCAGGCGTATGCGCGCAAAATGACCTTCGTTCCGCACACCTACACTACACACCTATTAACCCTAAGAAGGTTTTAGCTCAGTTGGGTGAACAGTTTCTGAGAACACTCGCGGACAAAAAAGTACCGGAGAACAAATAAGAAAAAAAATAATAATAATAATAAGAAACCGAGTAAAAACAATATGTTCCCAAACTCCGTTTGGGGAACATAAAAAAGGAAAATTAGACGAATTCTTAAAGAAACAAAGAAACTAGCAAAATGGCGGTAAACATCGAAAAGTACGATGTTTCCGGCGACGAAATCTCAAATAAAAACGGGGACTTGGACATTATAAACGTTCATAGACATTAAAGATAATCATAATAAACATTGTTGTGAAAGGTAGTCGGAGAAACTTGACTTGGAATTGGACTATGAAGGCTCCAAGACGGACCATGTTTACGATGCTCCGGAGATCTCTCAATATACAAAAACACCACGTTTTTATTTATTTATTTTTTGGACTTATTTTTTCAATGAATAAAGACATATTGCATATCATTCTAATCGGGAATAATTTCTCTTTTAAACGATGGTAAGAACATATGTGATTTTGAAATTTCATAGCAGCAAATTTATCAAAATATTACATAAGATCATTTAAAATACAAAATATTATTTTGTATCAGCGCTTTTGTCTTGTAAAATAATTCTAAATGCATTTAAATTTTATACCATCTGAAAGAAAAATGTCTTACCTTTCTAATGATGTGTCTTTTATTAAAATATTTTAATTAATAAAGAAGTTATTGTATTTTTACTGACGGTAGATGAATTTTCTAATGATGGCTTAAGTTACTCAGTGTACTGGGGTTGCTTGATAAAAGTTACTCAGTGTTGAAAGAGTTAATATGAATTAATTTCATGAACTCCTTTTGTTGAACCCTACCTTGACAGATTTTTTTATCATTTGACACTGACATGATTTTGCTGTCAACCTTTTTGGAGGTGAGCTAAAAACCATACCTTGTTCCTGAAATAGATAATATATCATTGTCTGTTTTACTTATATACTTACCAATGTCAGTAGTCCTCTCAGCGCTTGGGGTTGTATGGAGTGATGATCCTGAAGTCTCTCACAGAAATACGTCACCAACGACTTTACTGAAAATAACAAATTAAGAAAATTCTGAGCATTGTGATGTAACTTTTGAAAATATGTATCTACATGATCTTCTTTTTATTTCAATCAGTTTTACAGGATTGCTATGGATATCTTTACAATAGCTGTAAAGTCTATTTATACTAATGCTTATATTCTGTATCATTCAGTTGAGATGTTTTAAATAAAATTATTTTTATTTTTTTATTTTAAATTTCAATGTTTTTTTAACAATACCCGGTAATATATAATACACAATACAAAGACAAAAAAAGTGTCACCTTCCATTGGAGACAGCAGTGTGTTTGGGATGATGGAGATAACATCACACAAGAGTTTGATGACATGCCCCCTTATCTGGTGATCCTCATTGGTCAAGTACTCCCTAGGGAAGACACAGATTTGTCAACTATAAATACTGTATCAACACAAATTTTCGAGGGGATCAAATTTCGTTGATTTGTTATCTTAAATGGTTTCATGGGCATTATATTTCATTGCTTCTATTAAGTAACCCTACTCAATATAAAGTAATATGAAAATTTCATGTAGGATTTCATTTTGTTGATGATTATTTACGACAAAATAAACGAATTTTAATCCCCAATGAAATTTTCTGCTTTTGCAGTAGATACAAAAAAATGACCAAATAAAATTATACAGGTACAAGTATGTATCAATGCTAATTTAGGAAACTTTGAAACGAAAATTAAGGTGGAGTATAATTAAATCTATCATTATATCAGAAAGTACTCACCCTACATTTTCAATAAGTTCCAGCAGGGAGATGGATTTTTCTTGCAAGCCTACAATTTACACAAAGTTTTTAATTAGAGCTCAAAAAGAAAATTGATATAAACATGTATTGTACATGTAATTCTAAATTTTACTGCACATGTACAAGTTCCTCTGCCAAATGTGACATTGTCTTTTAATTTTTGAGGAGTGGATCCAGAAGCTTGCGAAATTGCCAAATTAATACCCATAATTCTTTGGATGTATCAATGAAAAAAAGAAAAAATTACTTCCACGGAAATTTCTTATTCTTATTGATAACATTAATCAATTTGCACTTGCCATGTCATCAAAGTGATTGCTTTAAAACAGAAAACAGTTAAATTAGATTAAATCGCAGTTTGCATGCCTCGATCATCGATCTATCTTATATCTCGTCCGAACAGTCGAGCTACCAATATATTATGAAAACATAATTATGAAAAAAATTACAAGAATAACTGTACGCTTACATCAAAGACTACACCTTTTTAAAGCTGTAAAATTGGGTGTGTTTTTTCTATAGTTTCATTCAAACTATACAAAAAAAAAATAAACTTAAATATTTCAGGGCAAACTTTGCAGAATTATTTGTTAAGAATAAATTTTCTAGGACTATGTCTGAAGATAATGCTAGAAACCAAAATTTGCAAACCATTGCTTAACGTTTCTACAGCAGAATTATCCAAAAGTTTGACATATTTGGTAACTTCGTTTTTCCACATGGGCGCAGCCATCTTTAAAATGTACACGATAAAATGCCTTGATCAATAACACAGATTCCGGATTTAAAATTTGTTTTATTACTTTTTATTGTAATTGTTATATAATACAGGTATAACTCTAGATATATGGAATGTAAAATTAAGGTAGTACCGTGTGAAATTAACTGACTATACAACTATTTCTCTGATCTCTTTTCCGGAAAAACAATTTCTCACTGGAAGGGTTTCTTTTTCGGGGTTTTTTTTTTTTTTAATATTTTTAAAATAAATGAATTTCATCGATTGTAATGTCCATTAATTGGAAGACTATTATATTTTAAACATATTAAACTCGAATATCTAACAATCATCATTCTTTTATTTTTTATGAATACTAGCCAATCAAATCACACCATCATCGATCACCGGTACATCAATATATTTGTGACAGTACACAGAACGTCAAAAATTGAGAAAATAAACCGAGGTACTTCAAGTTAAGCGAGGGTCAATAACAGCTTAAACTCAATACCCCTCCTGTTTGAAATGGGAGGATGTATTGGGTCGAATCGTGAGAACGGGCCGTCGTCTGGGGAATCGTCAGATGCCGCAGGTAACCGGGGTACAACCCCAGCTGTTTGTCAGCTGTTTTCAGAGGCCTAGAAAAATAGGGATCTGGAAATATAGCAATAAGAATGTATTTATCTTTACTGTCACATCTAATACCACACCCTTAATGTCCATCTTGTGAAGGGTATTCATTGACAGAGGATCAGACTATGTGCTTCTGTAAATATTCAGGACTTTTTAAAAATATTTACTAAATTAAAAAAGATCATCTAAATAGTAAATTTCAGGATGTGTTCTCAAAGCTGTTGGTTATACATGTAGTATTGCGGTACTACGAATCACCGGAATGCCCTGTAATCACCGAAATGCCCCGAGAAATCACCGAAATGCCACCGAAAAGCCCCTTATATTGTTAATAAACAAAAAAATATTAAATATTGATAAAATTAACTATTCTAAAGCCTAGATACCAAATAAAAATTTCATAATTTTAGCGTAAGCATTTTTATTTGAAGATATGTGCATGTATCAAAGAAAGATAACTCTCACTGATTTAAGACACGTGCCAAAATAGTTTTATTTTTAATTTTTCCCATTTTCATTTAAGAAATAAATAACAAGTTTATAAACTTCAATGGGAATTGAAGTGGGTCGGTCACATGATCAAATCCTGTGAAGGCCAAAGGCCTTCTCAGAAGATTTGATCACGTACCGACCCACTTCAATTCCCATTGAAGTTTATAAACTTGTTATTTATTACTTATATATACATTTGAGACAGACAATTGAATATTTCGAATTTAATTATAGCACTAACCGTCCGTCGTACATTTTGAAAAATGACGCAAGGTGTAAATCGGCTTGCATGGCGGTTATGCTTCGTATTTCGAAGGGAATAATTTGTGAAAGGCTACCTGTGATCAGTAATAGTGAACAGACTGTTGTCTGGGAATAGTTTTATGTGAAAAATGATAATCGATGCTGAAGACACAAGAAACACGTCCGAAGTGTGATGATAAAAAGTTGGAGGAATTTCGGTCGCCGGAAAGGGATGGATGGATCCGATGGATTGAGACACTTGTCCGAGCCAGTTAATTTGCAATTTGATCAAAAACATTCTACGATTTCAGTAACTAAAGGCATACTTATCCTAAAACACTGATAAACACGGAGAAACTGGCGACAGCTTTACACTGAACTACGAAAACGCCGAGGTGTTTGGCAGCTGTTCATGGTATGATTGCAATGATAATTTCCAACAGATTTACACATTTATCGTGAGTAGAATTTAAAAATGAAATAATAGTTTATCATGAAAATTTAACGAAAGGTCTACCCCAAAAATAAGGATAAACGTTAGAGACTGTGCAGCTGACAAAAGTGAAAAAAAAATGTAAACAAATGCTAGTTTTCTCTATGTATACAGGTATACACAGGTTGAATTGATAGCCAACAAACTGTATGAAATACTTGTTTACATTGTAAATAAAATAATTATCATTTTACTTGCTTATTTTGTTCATTTTTATACATGAAAAGCAAGTATAGCAGGTCATTTTATAATTTATGTACCGGTAGATATTATTGCGCCTTGTGATTAGGTCACGTATTGACCTCTGACCTCCGACAAACTTCATACAGAATTGAAGATATTTTCTCTCTGCATGTTTATATAATGGAGAGATACCACAAATGTATATATTTATATATATTCCTAATAAATAAGTTATTCTTTCTTATAAAATTTTTGTTTGTAATATTATTGATGTATTTTCTTGATTTCTAAAAAAGGAGGACACGTGTAATTTTACTGGAAAATCTTAAATGAACAATTAAGTTACATGTATAATCAAAATAGAAAGACTTTACGTTTAGTATATAAACAACAATATATTATGCCATGTATGACTTTAATCAAAATTTATTTTTTATTCACTGAACTATAAGATTATATACTGGGTATAATCAGGGACTTATATATGTTCCTGGTACATTGTATAATTCACAAGGATCGAAGGGAATGGTTGTTAGACGTGTATTATAGATATTATATGTATGAATTACAGTTTTGCTCGATCCAATTCGTAAATTAATGACATTAAATTAAGTTCACACTATTTTTGAGGAAAATAATTCATTATACACTTCTTCATTTCAGCACAGAAAAGAACTGCAATATTTAAAGTAATTTAATAAAATCAATAAAAATTATAAATTTATTTCATTTTTGTGTATAAAAGATAAAAAACTTTTTTGAAAGTTTCATATTTTATTATCTGTGATAAAAAGAATAAAGACAAAATTAATTTGATTTTATTGTGTTAAATGTTCAATTGGTTTGAAACAATTGGACATCTGAAATAATATGTTTACTGTGTATACATAGTGATTAAATTATTGATCTAGTGACAGGTGTGTATAGTATTCTTATGTCATGTTACATAATCAGGTACATGATAATTAGTGACCGAAGTTACGCACGTGCGCTATACAAACACAGGAAAGGGTATCTATTGCTAATGAACAGTTTACTACATCTGATTCAATAGAAAATGAAATAGTAAAAGTTGACAATTTACCTTAATTTTTTTTTTTTTACAGTTGTTGAATAGGTTGAATACACACATTTATACATGATTTATCAAGCACTTGCTACTTCCGAAATATTTGCCAATATACACGAGAAACGTTCCGTAATTGACCTGACTGACAATGCAATCTATATTAAATCAATTGCAAAAAACAAATTAAAATAAATAATTATTTAAAACAATGAGAACATTTTCATGGCTTAACGAAGTACAATGTTTATTTTTTTTTTCTCCCTTTTGTGATTGCATTTGTCTTTTGAAAATCTTTCATATCGATCGTAAATTATCACAGGAGTTGGTCTACCGGTTCCTTCTCTCTCTCTCTCTCTCTCTCTCTCTCTCTCTCTCTCTCTCTCTCTCTCTCTCTCATTTTGTTTGGTAAAACATTAACTTTACAGTCCTTAAAAGTAGACATATTTAATAAAAGATAAATTTACTCTATAAATAATGTCGGACAGGTATTTAGATTTTACCGCCAGACCTATTTCCCCAGACAGGCGTCGGCAAGCGTATAATAATAAATGGTCCAACCTGGTTCACAAAAAGCCAATTAAAAGGAAGAAAAATAAAACTAAATGACACAAGCATTTAATAAAAAAAAAAACTTAAGCAAATTAAAATTCCACAAAACTTCAACTGATTAAAAAAAAAAACAGTGTACGTATGATATAAGTAACTGTAATAATAGCATGTGGACTTGACTATAAATATTAAGACTAGGAACCTATAGTAACCATATTTTAACATTAAATTCATTAGGTCATGAAAAAATAACAGTGACGGGTCACAATCAGTTGTCATCATTTTTCTGAGAAATATCATTATTTTTTAGGCTACGTAGATCTAGAAGATTATCATCAAATACGAGTTATCGCCCTTTGAAGTACGATACGCTTCGATCACAAAACCTGAAAATAATTAATTTTACGGTCAGTTATGCTTAAATGAAAAAAGTAAGAATTCATTTTTATGAAAAACATCATATAAAAACATATGTATGGGCATTTCGGTGATTTTGATGGGCATTTCGGTGATTTGTAAGGGCATTTCGGTGATTACGGGGCATTCCGGTGATTCGTGTTACCCGTAGTATTGTAACACTTTTTTGGTGAACAAGCAGTTCTGTTTGGTGCAAAAGGGACGACATTAAAACATCAGGCTTGAAACAAAAACAAAACCAAATTTCAAGCTTAATACTCTTTCTTCTATTTTCTATTGGATCGATAGATTTGGGGCTTGTTTTTGTCCTGTCTGTCTGTTTGTCTCTCTGTTGTCAACTTTAACCTTCGACACAACTTTTAAGCCACGAGCAATAGAGACTTCCTATTTAGTTATGATGTATACTCTCCTAGTTAAGCTCTTTCAAAAGACACTTAGGTCAATGACCTTGTGACCTTGACTTTGACGTATATGCTAAAAATAGCACAAAAAATAGCTTTTTTGAACGTTCGCCATTAGTATTACTTTTGAAACATAGGAGATATGGGAGATATACACTTCATATTTGGAATGCGTACTCTTTCAAAGTACACAAAGGTCAATGACCTTGTGATCTCGATTGTGACCTATATGCTAAAAATAGCTTTTTAAAACTTTTGCAATTACTTTTGAAGTATAGTATTGAAGCATAGTATTTCACAAACACATCTTGTTATTTAATAGTACTCTCGTACTTTAGAAAATTTAGAGCTCATTTTATAAAGTTGTGTAAACGTCCTAGAAATTTTATTTATTAGAAATTCACTTATTGTAATGAGGAAGAAGTTCACAAAGGACAAGTTATAGCGAGCGTCGCAAAGCGACGCTCGTCACTGCGAGTTCTTGAAGCAACGCCTGTGCGAAGAGAAATTTTGGACTGCTGCACATTCATTTG
>NW_026937281.1:0-62500 GCF_032062105.1 Saccostrea cuccullata
TTACTTTGTGAATTTATGTTCCGAGTTTAGACCTAGTACATTTCAGCAGAAACCTAGCACCTAACACCGAGTAAGGTTATATAGCACCAGTCAGGCAAAGATGGAACTTAGAACCAATTACCTTATATCAGTAGCACCTGGCACCTGAACACCGGACACCTAGAACCAGTTTGCTCCAGTATCATCGGTAGCACCTAGCACCTTAAACCGTTAGCACCTTTCACCGAGTCTAACGCGCATCTGTGGCCTTTTAGATATAATCATTATTGTACATTACACTGTGGATTGGTACATTATATTAAACTTGTGTATTGTACTTTTTGTTTGATTAATTTAATAAATTGATTGTAATTGATCACACTTGTTCTATCTAAATTTTACTTAAGCAAAGGTACCTTCGAACCCATTATTGTAACGTGCCTCTAGGGTACCTTCTGATTGAATACACACATAAGACGAAAATGTTACAGCATGCTTACTCTTTTTACTTAATACCCAGAGGTAGATCAGACTAACAAAGAGAAAATGCACTTCCACTTTATACCCAGTTGTGCACCTCACCCCAAAAGAAACCATTGACCCAGGGGCCACACATTTCAAAATTTTGCAAATTTCATCACAAGATGGTTGATTAATACCAAAGAGCAGATTTCAAAGCATTAATTTATTTTCAGACTACGTAACCCTCCCCCCAGAACTCCTGACCCTGGGGCCATAAAATTCACAATTTTAGAAGAGGCACTCTTGATCATCATACCTATGTGCTTAAATGTATTTAGTTTAATTAATATCCAGAAGCAGAGAAGAAGATTTTCAAAGAATTAATGCTTTTTCACTATATGATCAATAGAGCCCCGCCCTAACACCGTAACCCCTGACCCTGGGGCCATAAAATTCACAATTTTATAGGAGGCACTTTAGCTCATCATAACTATGTACTTAGATTACTAGTATTTAATACCCAGAAGCAGAGAAGAAGATTTTCCAAGAATTAATGCATTTTCACTAAATAATAAATAGAGCCCCGCCCTTACACCAGAACCCCTGACCCTGGGGCCATAAAATTCATAATTTTGGAAAAGGCATTCTTGCTTATTATACCTATGTGCTTAGTTAGTTTATATAATACTCAGAAGTAGAGAATATTTTTAAAGAATTAATGCATTTTCACTATATAATCAATACAGCCCCGCCCTAACACCAGAACCCCTGACCCTGGGGCCATAAAATTCACAATTTTAGAAGAGGCACTCTTGCTTATCATAACTATGTGCTTAGGTAGGTTATATAATACTCAGAAGTAGAGAAGAAGATTCTCAAAGAATTAATGCATTTTCACTACATAATCAATAGAGCCCCACCCTAACACCAGAAACCCTGACCCTGGGGCCATAAAATTCACAATTTTATAGGAGGCACTCTTGCTCATCATAACTATGTACTTAGTTAGTTTAATAAATACCCAGGAGCAGAGAAGATTTCAAAGAAATAATGCATTTTCACTATACAATCTATATAGCCCCGTCCTAGCACTAGAACCCCTGACCCTGGGGCCATGAATTTCACAATTTTGTTAGAGGACTCAGTGCTCATTACATTCATGCCAACAGTTTGCCTGCTTGATGTCCAGGAGTATAGAAGAAGATTTTTAAAGAGTGCAATAATTTTAGTGGTTTTGGCCCCACCCCTCAGGCCCCAGGAGGGCAGGGACCATGAAATTCACAATTTTTGTTTCCCTTTACCTATAAATGCTGTATACCGAATTTGGTAGAAATTGCTTCAGTGGTTTCAGAGAAGAAGCTGAAAATGTTCAAATGTTAACACAAGACACACGACGCACGACGACGGACAAAAACGGATAGCAATAGGTCACCTGAGTAACTCAGGTGACCTAAAAATTCTGATGAAAAAATAATTTTAAAACTAGCAATTTAAATCACAAGACACTGACAGTGAGTTTTCGATCCAAATACCGCGGTCCGACTTCAAAATTAATCTGGTACTACGGCTGAATGTAAACAAACAGGCAATTCTGGTTCCCTCTCCTGTTTTTCCTCGTTAGTGTAGAGAATTACGATAACACTGATTATCAGAAATCCTTACGCTAATAAACTATGTTCTTTGACTTAAGACTGAAGTTTTCAGTCATTACTACTAATGTTTATTTATTTAGATAAAACTTCGTTTTATTTATGTTGCTTTATTTAGCGTTTGTATTATCTCAGAAGCGGTTGAGAGTAAGAACTATATTTTTACACATAACTTTAAAATGGCGACTATGGGGTTGACATCCTGTCTTGAACAGGATGACATAAGCTGGCAATTGCTCTTTGAGCAATAAGCCCGGCTAAAAATCATTTTTAATGACATTTTCTCAATAAGTAGCATAAAATTGTCTCACATTTTTATATTTTAAGCTCAGCAATTTCAGTAATATTCAGTTGGGAGCAATAGCAGTAGAAGTGTTCTCAATCACCATACATGTAAAATCTTATTTCAATGACACCTGTCTATAATTCTTGCAGTAAAAATCTTTGTTTTTCCTGTTGTAATAAGTAGATTATATACCATTTTCAAAATGTCTGATTCCAGAATTGTATTATCTTAAGCGCTCATACCGTTTTCAGAGCTATACAATTAATGATGAAATCATGCAGCTGATTATCGAATGTGGCTGTTAATTTTTAGCCGGGCTTATTGCTCAAAGAGCAATTGCCGGCTTATGTCATGCTGTTCAAGACAGGAAGTCAACCCCATAGTCGCCATTTTAAGTTACGTGCAAAATATAGTTCTTACTCTCAACCGCTTTTGAGATAATATAAACGCTAAATAAAGCAACAAAATAAAACGAAGTTTTATCTAAATAAATAAACATTAGTAGTAATGACTTTGAAAACTTCAGTCTTAAGTCAAAGAACATGATAGTTCATTAGCGTAAGGATTTGTGATAATCAGTGTTATCGTAGCTCCCTACACATACGAGGAAAAGCAGGAGAGGGAACCAGACTGGCCTGTTTGTTTACATTCAGCTGCGGTACCAGATTAATTCTGATTCTGACAAAATCGGACCGTGGTATTAGGATCGAAAACTCACTGTCAGTGTCTTTTCATTTATATTGATAGTTTTAAAATAATTTTTTCATCGGAATTTTTAATTTGATATTCTTGTTATTTATATGTTAATACAATGTAAACGTATGATTTATGTAAGAAATTCATTTTACTCTGTAAATGAGCCCGGCTCTCTGTACTTCTGAGTACTTTGATTATATGACGGTTCGTAATCCCAGACACTGTATACCAGTATCAAATATGCAGAGCTCATACACATGTATTTTAGTCAATGTTTTGTCAATATAACCATACCAGCTCTGACCTATATATGTGTGCCCTGGTAGTCTTTATGGCAGAAGGCATTGACCTATGAAATCAATTAAGATGATCGGGGCAGGAAGGAGGAATTTCATTAATGGATTGTGACTGTTTTATTATATTTTCTGTAAAGTATCCATAAGTGATAAAACAAGAGTTGCTTACAATCAATTGAAAAACATAAAAACCTTATCCAAAGTCATAAGTGATGATCAATTTTTTTAAAACATAATTTTGGTAGTTTGCTACAGAAAGAGCTAGGTTCACTTTCTACACAAGAGGCCCACGGGCCTTATAGGTCACATGTGTATCATGTAACAACTTTCCAACAATTGAATTTGGTTCGTGTTTTAAACCAGAGGCAATGAAATTCTGAAAATTTGGAAAGAGGCACCATTGCTTATCATAATTATAAACTAAGCATGCTTACTCTATTTACTTAATACCCAGAGGTACATGTAGATCAGAATAACAAAGAGAAAATGCACTTCCACTTTATAACCATTTGTGCACCCAAAAGGAGCCACTGACCCTGGGGCTACATATTTCAAAATTTTGGAAATTTTATCATAAATTTTATTTCATCAAAAATGGTTGATTAATACAAAAGAGTAGATTTCAAAGCATTAATTTATTTACTATGTACCCACCCACCCCCCCACCCCCTCGACACCCCCAAAGAGGGGGGGGGCAGGGATCATGAAATTCACAATTTTTGTTCCCCTTTACCCATAGATGCTGTATACCGAATTTGGTTGAAATTGATTCAGTGGTTTCAGAGAAGAAGTTGAAAATGTTCAAATGTTAACACACGACGGACGACGCACGGCGACGGACGAAAACGGATAGCAATAGGTCACCTGAGTGACTCAAGTGACCTAGAAATCAAAACCGCTCAGTTTAGGTTGCAAATGCAGTATTTATCACTTGGAGTGTTGGTGACCACGTATCTATTTATCGTAACGTAAATTCCCATTTTGTCAATGCATTATTACGTCATAAAATGCATCATTTTCTTCATATCCTGTAAATTCCTTTGAAAATGACCTAAAGTTGAAGCATTATTTTAATATTTCATATAGAGCACAACCTCTGATTCAAAATATGCAAATACATAATGAAAGCTCCGTTGCTTGAGATAAAAAAAAATGTTTTATTTTTTGGATCGTGGGCTGTGCTCATATTTTGATTCTTTGCAGAAGGTCACTCGGAGTTCCTCTGATGAATCGTACCTCGCACATAACCTCGGACGTCAACGGTGATCTACCATCTTGCTGATTCAGCCATGTGATCTTATTTGAATTTCTTTCAAATGTCATACATTTGAAATCGGAGTTATTTTGTGGCACACTCAACAGTTTTTTCTTGCTTTCAAAGCTTACTTACATGAGTTTGTAATCAAAACCTGTTTACGATAAATAATTCCACAAATTAAGAAACATTTTCAAAGAACGTTATGCAGAGCGAAATATGAAATGAGTGATAAGGCAGTTTCCGGCGGAGAAATGTAAGGATCTGATGCGTATTCCTCCACCAATCACATCCGAGGTTTGAATGGAGCGGAGCGGAGTCAGCCGATGATTGCCGATTGGCAGAAGGTAGTCAAATACGCATGTTTTCTGCAAATTTCAAGAACATTGCAATTTCTCAAACCTGTTTTCCAATATCTGGATTCTCAAAACGAAATTTTTTTTTATAGAAAATGAAAGCACAAAGTATCTACTTTATTTTGATATATGAAATGGGAGAGAGGGTGATAGTTAATTAATTGATATAAGTACAGGGCCATTTTATGAATAAGATGGCTCTTGCTCTTTAAAGCCATCATCTACTCCTTCATCTTATATAATTGTCAAATTGATTTTTTTTGTATTGTATCTTTTTTTTAATTTGGACAGTGTGATTTTAAGATCAGACTCCGTCTACACAAAATACTATTGTTGTTAATGAAAAGTAGACAGAAATGTAAGAAAGTTGCTTATATTGTCATTTTTTATTTTTTCATGAAATTACTTGCACGTAAGTATTTTAAGAGTGCCCCTGACTGCTCGTAGAGTTACGATCAGTTTAATTGTAACTCGCAAATCGGGCTCTTAGTGAAATGCACTTACGTGCTACGTTCAAGTTTACGTCTACATTTACGAGCTATGACCTGTTAGTGAAACGGTCGCCTGAGATCTGAGGCCTGTTCAGCAGAGCGAACCTTCGCAAGCGCTCGCCAAAATTCCTTATACCTCCAATAGTAATTTTGGCGAGCGCTCGCGAACGTTCGCTCTGCTGAACAGACCTCTGTTTACCCAATCGCATCGTCTCGGGTCTTTCCGTCAGAGGTCGGAAAACAACCTCGAATGTATTACTATTGTTTGCAGCTAACTGTAAAGTTTCACGTTTCGTCACGATCTTTTTCATCAGATGCATCCAGCGTAAACAGTTCACGTGATTGGTCAACTCAAATTATCAACATTGATACGGAAAAAGTCTGTTGCACGAGCAACCAATCAGGGATAAGAAAAAAGTTCCAGTCGTAAAGCTTGCGGTTAGGAGGCGTGTACAATTTACCTTGAGTGCAGCTGTCAACTAGATCGTGACGTAACGTGAAACTTTACAGTCCGCTGCAAACAATAGTAACATCACCGGATGTTAAAAATTTATACATTTCCTGTTTATTCAAATATAGGATAGACTGAGTTAGAAGTTGCTTCTATAGTATGTTTTAGGTAATATCATTACATTGAATAAAGTTAAACTCCATATTCCACAGATAAAAGGACTCCATTCATTTATTTCAAAGATCGTGAAAAGGGAGGGTTGTAATGGCGTCTACCATATACATTCGAGGTCGTTTTTCCGCTACTCGGAAAGGCCCGAGAAGTTGCGATTGCTGTTTACCCAATCGCAACTTCTCGGGCCTTTCCGACTAGCGGAAAAACGACCTCGAATGTACTAGGAAGACGCCATTACAACTCCCCCTTTTCACGATCTTTGAAATAAATGCATGGAGACCTTTCATCTGTGGAATATGGAGTTCAACTTTATTCAATGTAATGATATTACCTAAAATATACCATAGAAGGAACTTCTATCTCCGTCTACACTTTATTTGAATAAACAGGAAGATGTATAAATTTTTAACATCCGGTGATGTTAATACATTCGAGGTTGTTTTTCCGACCTCTGACGGAAAGACCCGAGATGATGCGATTGGCTGTTTACCATGTTCAAAACCGGAAGTGGACGAGCTAGTAAATTTGAAATCTTGATCCCGACTCAAATTTGACATCGGAATTTTTTTTTTTTTTTTTTTTTTTGCAAACCTAAACATAAATAAAATGTTTGCCTTAAATATGTAATTAGATCATTGGCATATTAACCAGTAGCAAAGGAAAAGATGTTCAAAGAATTCATGCATTTCACCATACAATCATTATAGCCCCACCCTAAAATCAGAACCCCTGACCCTGGGGCCATCAAATTCATAATTTTGGAAGACGTGGCCTTATTCAACATAACTATGTTCTTAGTTAGTTTATTTAATGCCCAGGGAGCAGAGAAGAAGAATTTCAAAGAATTTATGCAATTTCACTACAGTATATAATCAATAGAGCCCCACCTTAGCACCTCAGAACCCCTGACCCCTGGGCCATGAAATTCACAATTTTGGTAGAGGCAGCCTTTTTAAACATAACTATATACTTATTTAGTTTATTTAATGCCCAGAAGCAGAGAAGAAAATTTTTTAAAGAATTTATGCATTTTCACTACATAATCGACTATTTAGCCCCGCCCTAGCACTAGAACCCCTGACCCTGGGGCCATGAATTTCATAATTTCATTAGAGGACTCAATGCTCATTACATTCATGCTAACAGTTTGCCTGCTTGATGTCCAGGAGTAAAGAAGAAGATTTTTAAAGATTTCATTAATTTTAGTGGTTTTGGCCCGACCCCTCAGGCCCCAGGGGGACAGGGGCCATGAAATTCACAATTTTTGTTCCCCTTCACCCATAGATGCTGTATACTAAATTTCGTTGAAATTGGTTTAGTGGTTTCACAGAAGAAGCTGAAAATGTTCAAATGTTAACGCACGACGTATGACGTACAACGACGGACGAAAACGGATAGCAATAGGTCACCTGAGTGACTCAGGTGACCTAAAAAGACGTAGGCAAAGGGAAAAATCAAAGAAAATGTAATAAACAGAAGTTCAATATTTTGTAGGTATATTAAATATGGAATTTAATTAACTCTAGAGAGAGGATTTTTTTATATTTTCACTCATGCTTCGCACTCGTAAAAATAAAAAAAAAAAATCCTGTCCCACTCTTGAAATAAATTCCATATTCAACTACAAAACATTGAATATCCTCTATATATTGTATTTGATAATATGACAACAAACACAAAAGATATGGACACTGTGTCATTACTTTTAACCCTCTTACTTAATTTCCTATGTAAGGAAAATTTACTGTCATAGAAGAAGGGGGTGCAGGTCTAGTGCTATTTCTTTAAGGGGTCGAATAGTATCAGATATATCATTATCAAGGTATTCTTAAACATATGAAATTCACTTTATTTTAATGTGAATGCTATCATTTTCCTATTTAATATTTAAACAATATCTGTCCTTTATAATTTTTTACTTAATATATTTTTCTTTTAATCTCTAAAAGTTTCAAGTGTTTCACATTACTGCATGATCCATAAATAGATTTAAAACATATATTTTTATGCCCCGCCATGAATATGGCCGGGGCATATAGTGTTTGTCATGTCCGTCATCCATCCTTCTGTCTGTCCGTCTTTCCGTCTGTCCTTCCGTCACACTTTGCGTTTAGCTTATTTCAAAGCTAAGTTTCAAAGAAACTATCCAAGATATTTTAATCAAACTTCATATGCTGATAGATATTGATGAGAGCTATGCAACTGCATCAACATTTTTTGACCTTGATCTTTCCTTTGACCTTGACGTCACTTTTCTTAAATTAGTGTTTAGCTCAGTTTTTAACCATTCAAGATGGTGTTATCAAACTTCACATATTGATACAATCTTGCACAGATGATGCATCTAGGGATGAACACTACCAGACTTACTTCGGATGCTGGATCTGACCTACATTTTCCAGACGATGACCGGATTAACGTTTTTGGAGCAGGTCCATTCCTAATGAACTATAAGCCCTACTTGGACCAAACTTGCATGGATGATGCATCTAAGGATGGACACTACCAGACTTGCTTCGGATGCTGGATCTGACCTATATTTTACAGATGAGTGACCAGGTTAAAGTTTTTGGAGCAGGTCCATTTCCAAGTAACTATAAGCCCTACCCAAACCAAACTTGCATGGATGATGCATCTAGGGATGAACACTACCAGACTAGCTTAGTATGCTGGATCTGACCTACATTTTCCAGATGAGTGACCAGGTTAAAGATTTTGGAGCAGGTCCATTCCTAAGGAAATATAAGCCCTACTTGAACCAAACTTGCACGGATGATGCATCTAGGGATGGACACTACCAGACTTGCCTCGGATGCTGGATCTGACCTACATTTTCATTCCCTAGTAACTATAAGGCCTATCTGAATCAAACTTGCATGGATGATGCATCTAGGGATGGACACTACCAGACTTGCTTAGGATGCTGGATTTGACCTACATTTTCATTCCCAAGTAACTATAAGCCCTGCCTAAACCAAACTTGCATGGATGATGCATCTAGGGATGGACACTACCAGACTTGCTTCAGATGCTGGATCTGACCTATATTTTCATTCCCAAGTAACTATAAGCCCTATCTGAACCAAACTTGCATGGATGATGCATCTAGGGATGGACAGTACCAGACTTGCTTCGGATGCTGGATCTGACCTATATTTCATTCCCAAGTAGCTATAAGCCCTGCCTGAACCAAACTTGCATGGATGATGCATCTAGGGATGGACACTACCAGACTTGCTTCAGATGCTGGATCTGACCTATATTTTCATTCCCAAGTAACTAATAAGTCCTACCTGAACAAAACTTGCACATATGATGTATCTAGGGATGGACACTACCAGACTTGCCTCGGATGCTGGATCTGACCTATATTTTCCAAACAAGAGACCAGGTTAACTTGGTTCGACACTAATGGTAGACCGGGGGCCCGAGTCCACCAAAAAATTGGAAGGTCCACCAAATGTTCTGGACTAGGTGGACCATCGCCTGATCGGTCCACTTAAAATTTAAACACTGTTTAAAAAAACAGTAAAATTCCGTTTTTCTCTTCTTTAAATTGACATTCGTTACTCAAATTGTTAAGTCCTCCACACATGTTCCTGTATTTTACAAAAAAATAAATATAAAATTTGTTTTAGGTAATCAAGGAAACCAAACCTAGAAAGTAGATATATTTTACATGTAAAATTGATGACTCCAATAAAATTGAGATGTTAGAACATTCAACACGGACCTTGAAAAAAGAAGCATGTAAAATTTGTGCCTTAGCCAGTCTCTCCTCTGTTTACATAATGCACAGAAAGGTGTGAAAATTACACTTGGTAACAGAAAATCGATTCACGCCTGAACGCACACTGTTGACCAGGTTTGGAGATAATTAGAATTAATTTTGACAACTGCATTAATTTATGCATTGTTTATTTTTGTTTATTGATTTTCAAACAGCCGTGATTTACATACATTTTATGAACACGGAATCTGCAGTTCCTGTTTTTTCCTTGATATACATTATATCACATAAAAGAAACAAAAAATCACTATTTATCTGAATAAATAATAAATTGAAAAAAAATACATATACATGTCCGTTTTGCATTGCTATAAAATATGTTTTAGCCATATAGATACATGAAAAATTAACTTGTTTTATGGACAACGTATATGTAATTAAATAATTGGAATTTTAAATTTCATATACATTTGGAAGCAAAATAAATGCAGGTTTTTACCACTGTAATTTAATGATACGAAAATATTTTTTGATTTGTAGATTTATACTTTTTTTAAGTTTTACAATATTGCCACAAAAATCCTGACTATTGGATTTCTTTCTGTTGAATAAACTTGTCCTTTATAGGTCTGGCTGGAATCGTTTGTTTCAAGCCTTGTGTAATGATTCATTCATTAATTCAAACATTTATGAAGGTCCACTAGATTTTGAGAAGGTCCACTAATAATTTTTGACAAGTTGACCTGCGGTCCACCAAGGTAAAAAAGTTTGTGTCGAACCCTGGGTTAAAGTTTTGGAAACAGATCAATCCCAATGAATTTGAAGTTCTTGATATCTACAGTATTAACAAAGTTATGAATATTTGTTCACACTATACATGTTTTTCACGCTACATGTGTAGAAATGTGTATATGCCATGAAAGGGGTTAAAGGTATTTGGACACAGATTTGAAGTCAATATTTTCTCTATAATATTACGACTTATATATTTTAATAGCATTTCACACAAAAATTAATCAAAAATCTTATTTCACTTAAAAGTTATTAAAACTTCAAATTTTTTCGGCGGATTTGATTGACACATGCTTGCACTTTCACAAATTTTAACCTTATTCTTAATCCTTAGGAAAAGTGGCAATCTTGTTGTGTATTAATGAGAAATATTAAAACTTTTATCCAGAAAAATAATTTTATTCAGAGTAGAGATGTTAGAAAGCAAAACTCCTTCACAAGTATCGTCATTCCGAACTAAGAGTTGCGTACAGGGTTTAGCAAATCGAGCACACTCGTGTTATGTACACAGTTTTTGTAAACAGGGCACGAGTTCTGTTTTTGTTTATGTTTAGAATTCACCGGGTGCGTTCTAAATCGTCACAGTCTGCTTACCACAACTGCACGGACTGACAATATATTGTGTGTTTGTTTTGCTTTCAAACATGTCTACTCTGAATTTTCTGGATTATAGTATTGATATTTTTCATTTATACACAACGAGATAGCCACTTTTCCTAAGGATTAAGAATATAAAATTAATTTGTAAAAGTGCAAGGATGTGTCAATCAAACCCGCCAAAAAATTTGAAATATTAATATCTTTTATATGAAATAAGATTTTTAATTAATTTTTGTGTGAAATGCTAATAAAATGCATAAGCCGTAATATTATAGAGAAAATAATAACTTCAAAACTGTGTCCATGTACCTTTATACACAACTTTCAAGAATATTGTTGTTGGGATAAATACTAAATATTAAGAAAATATGATGTGAGATTTGTATTTAACTTACACTGATAACATTCGTCGAGGTGAGCTTCGAAATCTTTGATTACCTATGTTTTATGAAAGACATCATTTTTACATATGTTGATACATACTGATGAGAGATATGCAACTGCATCAACATTTTAACCTTGACCTTTCCTTTGACTTTTGACCTCACATTTCCTAAATCAGTGTCAAACTTCAAATGCTGATACATACTGACGTAAGCAATTCAACTGCATCAACAATTTTCAATTTTAACCTTGACCTCACTTTTATCAAATTGTGTATAAGTTAGTCTTTAATTAAAGACATCATTTCTTGATATTTTTAACTTCTTATGTTGATACATATTGATGAGGGATATGCAACTGCATCAACATTTTTGACCTTGACCTTTGCTTTAACATTGACCTCACTTTTCCTCAATTAGTGTCAAACGGCATAAGCTGATAGATATTGAGGTAAGCATTTCAAGTGTATCATCATTTTTTACCTTTACCTTTCATTTGACCTTGACCTCACTTTTATCCATTTTTGTTTAAGTCAGTTTTAAAGAAACCATTTATAATTATATTTTCAACTTCATTTGCTGATACTTAATGATGAGAGCTTTTCAACTGAATCAACAGTTTTTGACCTTGGTATTTCCTTTGACCTTGGCACACTTTAATGAAATTAGTGTCAGACTTCATATGCTGATATATACATACTAATGTAAGTAATTCAGCTGCATCATTATTCAAGATATTCTGATCAAATTTTATACACATACAAATTTTCATGTTGCTTTACTAATATATATTATATATCCTCGGTGGGGCATTCATGTCCTATGGACACAATTCTAGTTTGACAATGAAAAACAATAAAGATGGTGCCTGTCCTAAAAGGTTTAACTGTCTCAGTTTGATTCTACTGAAGTTAACAACCCACAGAATCACAGTGAGTCAATCCCCTCAAGACATATAGATAATCTAACAGGTACACTGTACAAATGCTATGATACATTTACAATGAAAACAATCATCTTCTGGGGGGAATTAGGCTTTCTATTTTTTATATTATTTTCTTATCAATGAAAAGATTTACAGAATTTGTGTGCCCTAAAACTAAAATATGTGTTTGTAGGGGAGATTTCTTAAAGATTGAAAATACTATGCCCGTACTTAAAACTAAAGGGTGCAAAAATTGTAAAATGTGACCTCATCAGCAGATAATTTGACTCATCAACGGTTCATCTGTGGTTTAGATTTTTTCTGTCTGGTAAAATATATTCTAAGAATTTTCCTCAGAAGTTTTAAAAGGTAGTTTATAGCAAAATAAATATTCTTTACTTAAAATCTTGTATTTCATTTCTCTGACACCTAAAAATTGTTCCTGATTAAAATTTTGTACTGATATATTATTGTATTGATGTTACAGAGTACAATGTATCATTTTTCTGACACACAAGTACCTGTTTCTGTGATTGTGAGCCGTTTGTTGTCACCCAGGTCTACAGGGACACCATTTTTGAACCACTCGATATCAAACTTGTATCCATTAGCATCCGCTTGACACTGCATAATGACAGGTTTCTCTTCCTCAACAGATTTTAGCTCTGGATTTACAATGATTTTGGGATATTCTTCTGGAAATTCTGTAAATATATATATATATATATATATGAAAGTAAAGATAGGTTATCTTTGGCCTTATTTATTGATAAATAGTGCAACAAATTCTTTCTCTAAATAAGCTAACCCATATTTCTAGTGTTAAAACATTTCAGTACGTGCGGAATTCCACATTCAACTGAAAAAAAAGTGTCAGAATCCCTCCATCTATGACATTTGTTTGACAACTGAATGTTTAGTATCTCTAAAAAAAGATCACTAGTGAATAGAAATCTTTATATTGAGGTATATATACCATTAAATTAATTTTTAGAACAAACTTAGATGAATAGTTCTGCACTCATCAATGATAAAACTCCTGATTAGTTTAAAAATCTTGCTGAAAAATGTTTTCTTAACATGATAACAAAATGCCAACTTGTAGGAAGAAAATATATACACGGAAGTAAGATTTTTATAGGGATGGTCCAGAAGAAAGACAGAGAGCAGGGAATTATGGGTAGACTGGGTAGATGGGAGGATTATGGGAAAGAAAATATATATAGGCATCGTCAAACAACAGTGGAAAACTGCAGAAAGTATACAAAGTTTGTCTTATATGCTGCAATTATACAAAAGACCACATCTATTCAAAATTTGAAAATATTTGAAAAAAGCTGAAATAGTTGACAATTGCTCACCTGCAATATTGAGCAGTACTGTATAAATGCTGATGAATGAAACTTTAACATTTTCTCCAAAACCCCACTCTTTCTCAAAATAAAATTCTTATACAAAAGGTATGAGATGTAGAGTATAGTGACCAAGCAACATCAAAACTTTCAAACCACACAGTCATCAACCCCTACCTAATGTCTTCTTACCGTTTCCTTCCCTGTCAATGCGGTAAACCTTCAGATGCCCCGTACTCCTAGCTGGATCCCCCACTCCATTCTCCGCCACACAGGTAAAGGTACTCCCACTGTCCTTATTCCGAACGGTCTCAATCCTCAAAACGCTACCATACGGCATGTCAAATACTTTGAATCGGTTCCTCCCTATGTTCAGTTTTCCCCCATCCTTTTCCCAGTAAAACGTAGGTTGTGGATTTCCAGAGGCTTTACAGACAAAACTGACCACTAATTCCTCAGCCACGGTCAAGTTCCGAACTTCCTGGGTAATTTGTGGTGCAACTAAAAAATACAATGGGAAATCATGGATAAGTTACGATTCTCTTGAGAGGGTTAATCTTTGTGGAGACACTATAACACACATGCTTGTAAAGACATACATTCATATCAAAAACACAGGTTCAGAGACAACTTAAAACTTTCAAGGCATTTTCATACACCTTGAAGAGTATACTCTTCAAGATGTATGAATATGCCTTGAAAGTTTTAAGGGATGGGCATCGCCAAAAAATTCGTATCGCGATATATCACGATTTTTTCCCACAATATCACGATAATATCATGATATTTTTAAAAACAGTTTTTACAATGATTTTATATGAAAAGTCATTATTTTTCTAAAAAATATGCTAGAAAAACAAAATTTTACTTTATTGAATTATGTTTTGATGGTAAGATGTCGTTCTTTTCACTTTTTACATTTTTCATACGTTCTGTAATTGTAATTTGAAAGATTGAACAAATAAATGAATAATTTCTGGACTTTATAATATGTACCTAAAGACCGGTATTTAGGTCTCCGTATCACGATACGTATCACGCAACAAAAAATCATGATATACCGGTATACCGATAAAATCGCACATCCCTATTCAGACAGAAGAGTTTTTCAAAAATACTATATAGTGTATCATTTATCAATGTAAAGTAGTCATATGTTGCCTGAATAACAACTGAGGATGAATCTGAGGTACCGGTTTTCTGTATATCTTTGGAAATACTTATAGTGACAGTTATATTTAAACTATTCTCAAAATTAAGTCTTTACAATGCATTCAGCAGCAACACCACCCCCAACCCCTTTTATGTTTTATAGATTTTTGTATTAAGTGTATGAAAATTCCTTTAATTGCAAACAAGCTAAGGCCAAAAGAAAATAAATAATCTTGTTTCCTGTCCCCTGACCAAAAAATATAAGGTAAGTTGGTAGGAAAAAAATTTTATTTTGAGAAAAATTTTTATTTTTAATACTCGATCAATGAATGCATTGTTTGTTAATAAAGATTTTTATTAAGTAAAGGTATCCTGTACACTTGTGATGTGTTAGTTCTATAAATATTGTTGGTTGACTTTATGTATTTCAAGAAAATAGCCCCCAAAATTTGAAAATGTAAAAAAAAAACTGTTTGGGTCGGAATGTAAAATGTAAGGTAGGTCGGGTGACAGGAAACAAGGCCAAAATAAAATTAATGTTTGTTTGGAATTGCCTCCCGCCTCATTGAAATGCCCCATACTGAAAAATTTTATTGACCAAAAGTAGGAAGATTTTTCTTTTATTTAATCAATTTTTTTACCGTTTATCACATGCACCATACAAAACACTGAAATGTAGTGTCAGATCTATGCAAAATTGATGGTAGATACTTTTTAAAGTCAGAAAATGTATTCACTGTTTGCTGAGATTTTTATCAAAAAATTAAAATTATCTTCAATTTTGAAAAAAAAAATTCCCTCCCTCCCTCTTCTGTCTGAAACCCTTCAGGCAGCAATTCCAAACAAACAATTTTTCAAGGATGGCCCAAGAGCATATTTTATTTTGGCCTAAACAATACATTATGTTCATACTTTTATATTATTCATTATGCAGCAGACTACACATATTTTCTCTGTTAACAATTTAATATTCATGATGCCTTTCACGTAACATTCACATAACTCAATATCACATTACATAATACAATATAATTGTTATCTAACTTCTTTACATATGACATAATTTAGGAGAAACCAGACGTCTCTGTCGAGACTGAAGCTATACTGGTTTGTACTTATAGCAAAAGAAGAGAAAAGTAGCAGTTGGGAATTGAAACTTTACAACAGCAATAAATAGAATAATTTTTATGTTCTTTATCTTTAAGTGTAGTCTACTTGTATGCCACATTATATTATAATCAGACTAAAACTGTATTTGGGGTATGTATATGGGCCACATCGCTCACCTGAGAAGCTTTGACCATTCCGTTCTTTACCAGATTTCCCCCTTGTAATACATTGTGACCCCACCCTACACCACTGATCATAATTTAGACAATTTGAAATTTACACTACCCCAGAATGCTTTGATTCCCCATTGCAAAACTTTGATTCCCCATTGTGACCCCGCCCTACCCTCGGGGCCATGATTAGAACAATTTTGAATTTACACTACCCCAGGATGCTTCCACATAAGTTTCAGCTTTTCTGGCCCGGAGGTTCTTGAGAAGAAGATTTTCAAAGATTTTTCATATATATTTCATATATATTTCTATGTAAAACTTTGATTCCCCATTGTGCCCCCCCCCCGACCCCCGCGGGTCATGATTTGAACAATATAGAATCTACACCACCCCAGGATGCTTCCACATAAGTTTCAGCTTTTCTGGCCCCGTGGTTCTTGAGAAGAAGATTTTTAAAGATTTTTGCTATATATTTCTATGTAAAACTTTGATTCCCCATTGTGGCCCCGCCCTACCCCCGGGGGTCATGATTTTAACAATTTAGAATCTACACCATCCCGGGATGCTTGCACCTAAGTTTCAGCTTTTCTGGCCCATTGGTTCTTGAGAAGAAGATTTTTAAATATATTTGCTATATATTTCTACGTAAAACTTTGATTCCCCATTGTGGCCCCGCCCTACCCCCGGGGGTCATGATTTTAACAATTTAGAATCTACTCTACCCTAGAATGCTTTCACATAAGTTTCAGCTTTTCTGGCACAGTGGTTCTTGAGAAGAAGATTTTTTAATGACTCCACCCTATTTTTGTCTTTTCTTGATTATCTCCCCTTGTGAGGAGACATGGCCCTTCATTTTAACAATTTAAATTTCCCTTTATCCAAGGATGCTTTGTGCCAAGTTTGGTCAAAATTGGCCCAGTGGTTCTTGAGAAGAAGTCGAAAATGCGAAAAGTTTACAGACGGACAGCTAGACAGACGGACAGACAGCTCAGGTGAGCTAAAAATGATAAACAGAATTGTGTATCTAAGTGTAGTCTACTTCTGTGCAAAATTAAAATCAAAAACTGTTGTACAGATTTGTGTATCTTAGTGTAGTCTATTTGTGTGCCAAGTTATATTGAAATCAGACCAAAACTGTAGGAGGAGTAGCATTTTGGAACAATTTCACAGAAATTTCTATTTTTAGTAACCACAGCAACACCGTTCATCGAAATTAAAAACCGATACACAGAAATATGTATCTTAGTGTAGTCTATTTGTGTGCCAAGTTATATTGAAATCAGACCAAAACTGTAGGAGGAGTAGCATTTTGAAAAATTGTTTACAGAAAGACAGAAGGACGGATGCCGGACTCATTACTATCGCATAAGCTCTTCTGGAACCCATTTTTACAAAAGAACTTACGACTAAGACCAAAAACTTCAGATTGTTGTAATACTTTGCAAAATTAATATTTCTCTTTGAAATTGTTTGTGTAAGATATCATACCACATTCCTCTTAAAAAGTTTAAAATATTTTTCGATATAACGTTTATTCAAATTTATACGAAAAATCAAATTTGGTCTTAAGTCGTAAGTCCTTTTGTAAAACGGGCCCCCTGGTCTCTGAATTCTAAAGCATGTAACAGCTGACAAAGTTACAAAAGAAGTAAGTTGTAGTTGCAGTGTGCTATATCCAAAGACTATACTGTATATTTACAATATGTCCAAGTACATGTATATACAATCTTTAAAACAAAAGCTAACATGTGTCTACAATAAGGCAAGGAAAAATTAATTTTAATATTCAGACAATGTTGACTTGTGAATACAACACCAACAAAATATGTTGCCAAAATCATCCGTTAGGGTGATATAGGTTACCACCAATGTACAGAGAGATAAAAGGTTTGATGCCCATTCCCTATGGCTCGTCCCAGAGGCCACTTATTGGCAAGTTCAGATAGACATGTCAAGCACTAAATAGTACAACGGATGGGTGTATACAGTTCAATTTCAGGTGAATTCATTTTGTTTAAAATAAAGACACAAATTAGGGTAAGGACCAAGTTTGACAAGCCTTTGGGATTATATACGTCGATCAATTATTAGCTCCTGTGATATTCTATTTAGCTGCTATTTAATTGCATTATGTGTGAGTGATTAAAGAAAATGTCATTGGTTCAATAAATTTTGAATTTCCCATCCTCTCTTTCATAGAACTTCATGTGACACAAATCTTGATTTTCTGACAATGTCCGTTTATTAACTGCATATCACTTTTTATTTGCAAAACTTTATTTTCTCGTAATCACGCGAAACAGTGTACATGTGAAAATATTATTCTTGCACACGTTAGTATTCTGTAAGATTATATAGTCTAAGAGCAGTTAAACCACAATTTGTGAAAATTTTGTCTCGCTAATAAGGAGTTAACTAATATCCTGCGAAAATAAGGTTTGGTGATCTACAGTATTTTAAGCACTTTTAAAAGGCAACAAAGTACATTCTCCTTATTAAAAAGAAATACTTTTTAGTTTCAGATTATAATATATAAAATATAACTATGTGGATTTAAATAATATTTTTAAAGCATTTTTGATACCCACCTCCTTTAAATATAAACAGCTAGTAAATGTTAATAATGTTAATAAGAACCAAGAGGAGAGAAGGGCTTTACACGTTCTGATTGGTAAGATGTGACTTGCCATATCTTACAAATCATACCGTGTAAACAGGAAAATCATATGACAGATATGTAGTCAGATGGAGTCTGAGAATATGGAAAAGAGACATGCTGTATTCCGATTCCATCTGGCAAGTCAGATTGTTTTAACCAATCATTGATAAGGTCAGAGAGGTTGATCTATATAAAGAAGAATTAACATGTGAATTTTTCCCTCACTTCTTCTCCAGAGATAACTCAATATCAATTAATCTTATTTATTGCAATTAAAATGTGGGAGAAATCCTGGGAGGACATTTTCTATTGGCTGGACAGAACTGAAATTGACTTACAGAACAGACTGAAAAGATTAGTAGAACTATATCTAGAAGAAGTAGATTTATTAAGACACAAATGGCTATTAAACTATCATTATCCTCCATTGTGAAATGTAAACAAAAAAATTTTGGAGGGAAATATTAATGAACTTCATGTCTGACAAATCATACTGTGTAAATCAAACACTGGAGTCAGATGTGAAACCACATCTGAAATCACATCTAACAAGTCAGACGGTGTAAATAGGGCTTTAAGCCAAATTAACATAAGGAAGCATCACTGAATATCGACAAAGTCCAAGCCAATGTGGCCCTAAATCTAATATTGATGTAAAATTCATTATTGATCGTCTTTTGAGTTCATATTTGGACACTCACTGAAAGAAAATATGAAACTAGGGACACTAGTGAAGTAATGCTTTAACAAGGAAAGGGGAGGTAAATTATGTATGACTGGGGATGGGGGACTATAAAGAAACAACAGCGTGTCATGTTTTATTTCAATAAATTCACTCTGACTGGGGATTCCATATCCCCAAGGAAGATGTATCAAATAACCAAATAGGTGCTGCAAATAAAAATAACATATATATAAAAAAGATCTACATGTATATCAATCTCTACCCAGAGGTCCCAGAGTTGTCGTTCGCTTCGCTACAACACGTGTGGAATGATAACTCTCGGTAGAGATTGCATGTGTACGTAAATCAAATATTCAGATGACTGTCAATGTAAGAGATTTACTGGAAGTACCTGTATTTGAGTGAAGCTGTAGGACAGAGAGAGGGGGCTGATATAAATAAAAGAGAAATGTAAAGAAATCTTAGGGAAGTAAAAAAAAATTCAATGGACAATGTCTGTAATTTGGGAAATATTTGCGCAACTCTTAGGGTCTTGATTGTAAGCAATGTCAGTATTTTAAGACCAACAAACAAGTCATCGATAAATATTCATGCACAACCAGAGTCACAAAGACTCTCCGATATTGCATTGCTGGTATACTTTCTATCTTGCTATCAAAAAGGACCCCTTGATAAAAATCTTCTTCATATTATTCCCTTCAGACAACTGATTCATATGTTTGATATCACTGGTGACAAGTTCAATAGTGGCTTGGCCGTGTGTCGGGAGATGGAACTATAAATAATGTCTAGATCGGGCCTGTCAGTCCTATCTCAAAATACTCAGGATCAGCTCCTCAGATTTTAAGAGTGTAACGGTAGGCAAGAAATAAATCTTTTATTTAATTCACTTAAAGATACTTCAGTAATCTGCAGTGGCATTGTTACGCTATAATAAATGCAGTGTACAACCTTTTAAAGAGGTTATCTATGGGGCGCCGTTTTGGTATTTACTGCCAAAAAAGTGATATCACCTATTTGAATAGGTGATATCACCTATTCAGTTGGTGATATCACCTATATAGGTGATATCTATGGCAAGCCAAAATCACAAAAATGAGCAAAACATAGTTTAACAGTCGATAAACTCAAAGGTTTATTGGTTGTAAACTATAGTTTACGGACTGTAAACTATAGTTAACAACGATAATCTATATTTTACATTTGTAAACCATAGTTAACGCGATAATCTATGTTGCACAACCGTAAACTATACTTCAAGCCAAAAACAATCATTTATGATTGCAAAACATAGATTATCTGATAAATACAGTTTCACGATTGTAAACTATGGTTTACTACTCTTAATTATAGTTAACGATCGTAAATTATAGCTTACAGACGTGAATCTATGTTTATCAACCAAATCTATTGTTAACGTTTTATTACAGACAGATAAACTTAGATTAGCATTTGTAAACAATAGTTAACAACCATTAAATATAGTTTTACAACTGAAAACTATACTTAACGAATTGTTAACTATAGTTCACGGTTTGTTTACTAAAGTTTACAGTCGATATACCTAGTTAATCAATTGTGAAACTATGTTTAGCATGCAAAATTCACAAAAATGAGCTAATCATAGTTTCTCAGTCGATAAACTAGGTTTATTTTTGCTAAACTATAGTTTACGGACTGTAAACTATAGTTAAACTGTAAACTATAGTTAACAACGTTAATCTATATTTTACATTTGTAAACCACATAGTTAACGTGATAATCTATATTTCACAACCATAAACTATACTTAACATCAAAAACAATCATTTGCAATCGCAAAACATAGATTATCTGATAAATACAGTTTCACAATTTGTAAACTATGGTTTACAACTCTTAACTATAGTTAAAGATCGTAAATTATAGTTTACAAACATGAATCTATGTTTATCAACGAAATCTATTGTAAACGTTGTATTACAGACAAACTTGCTTAGCATTCGTAAACTATAGTTAGCTACTGTTAAATATAGTTTTACAGATGAAAACTATACTTATGGCACGCCAAATTCACAAAAATGAGCAAAACATAGTTTCACAGTAAATAAACTAGGTTTATCGGTTGTAAACTATAGTTTACGGACTGTAAACTATAGTTAACAACGTTAATTACATCTGTAAACTATAGTTAACGCGATAATCTATGTTTCACAACCGTGAACTATACTTAACACCAAAAACAATCATATGCGATTGCAAAACATAGATTATCTAATAAATAAAGTTTCACGATTGTAAACTAAGGTTTACAACTCTTAACTATAATTAACGATTGTAAATTATAGTTTACAGACGTGAATCTATGTTTATCAGCAAAATCTATTGTTAACGTTTTATTACAGACAGATAAACTTAGATTAGCATTCGTAAACTATAGTTAACAACCGTTAAATATAGTTTTACAGGTGAAAACTGTATTTAACGAATTGTAAACTATACTTCACGATTTGTAAACTATAGTTTACAGTCGATAAACCTTGTTTATCAATTGTGAAACTAGGTTTAGCACGCCAAATTCACAAAAATGAGCTAATCATAATTTCACAGTCGATAAACTAGGTTTATCGGTTGTAAACTATAGTTTACGGACTGTTAACTATAGTTAACAACGTTAATCTATATTTTACATTTGTAAACCATAGTTAACGCGATAATCTATGTTTCACAACCATAAATTATACTTAACACCAAAAACAATCATTTGCGATCGCAAAACATAGATTATCTGATAAATAAGGTTTCACGATTTGTAATCTATGGTTTACAACTCTTAACTAAAGTTAGCAATCGTAAATTATAGTTTACAGACGTGAATCTATGTTTATCACAAAATCTATTGTTAACGTTTTATTACAGACAGATAAACTTAGATTAGTATTCGTAAACTATAGTTAACAACAGTTAAATATAGTTTTACAAATGAAAACTATACTAAAGGAATCGTTAACTATAGTTTACGGTTTGTAAACTATAGTTTACAGTCGATATACCTAGTTTATCAATTGTGAAACTAGGTTTAGCTAAATTTTGTGAATTTGGCGTGCCATATATACTTAACGAATTGTTAACTATAGTTCACGGTTTGTAAACTATAGTTTACAGTCAATAAACCTAGTTTATCAATTGTGAAACTAGGTTTAGCTCATTTTTGTGAATTTGGCGTGCCATAGATATCACCAATTCAAATAGGTGATATCACCTTTTCGATAAGCGATATCACCTATTCGAATAGGTGATATCACCTATTTGATTTGAATTGGTGATATCACCTTTTCGAATAGGTCATATCACCTATTCGTGCTGAATAGGTGATATCACCTATTCGAATAAGTGATATCACCTATTCAAATTGAATAGAATAGGTGATATCACGTATTCAAATGATTTATAAAATAACAACAGCTCCCAAGACTATAGGTCCCTAAATCTTATTTTCTTTCACTTTAGTTTTATAACACATCATTCTAGGAGACAATAGCTTACAGTTTTGCATTTAATCTTAATAGAAATTGTAGTTTGTTTTGCTCACAAATTAATTTATTTCACTAATCTATCAAGTAAACTTTAAGAAAAATTGGAAAAACGCATGAAAACTGGGTAGTCCAAATTTCCTTGGTTCCAGTGGTTATCTGTATATTATAGGGAGCATTCATTACTTAATGTTGTACGAAATTCAAATAGGTGATATCACCTTTTCGAATTGGTGATATCACCTATTCAAATTGAATAGGTGATATCACCTATTCCAATAGGTGATGTCACTTATTTGAATAGGTGATATCACCTATTCAGCACTAATAGGTGATATCACCTATTCAGCACGAATTGGTGATATCACTTATTCAAATATGGATGGAAATATCAAAATCTGGATATTAAAGTTTATTCTCTGAAAGGTAGAAGAATAATGACCTTGATTGTGGTAGAAAATTGCTACAGACATTGTTGTGCCAGATAGAAATTTTTTGTTAGACTGGACTCATACCTTTACATGAGCACCCCCCTAGACCCCCAGAACACCTGAATTCCAAGCCTACTATCAATGTTTGCTGCTTTATTAGTTAACTTTGTTCCTGCTAACAAACAAGACCATATGTTTCAGGATTCTCTATAGTCAGGAAATATGGCTTTTAATTAAAAATTTTCATAAAAATTTCATGAAAGCACTCATTCTGTTTCCTATCCCATTATATGAAAGAGACAGAACAATGCTCTTTGAAGTACACAAACATGAGTGTTCAGTAAATCACTAAATGGCATAAACCTATGCAAGAATGTTTATTGACCAAAAATTTCTTTGGTGTTCTCAAAGTACAAGACACATTTTAGTTTTCTTTATTCTGCATTTGTCAATTTTATTTCAGAACAAGGTAACATGGTAACTAGGCCTAAAGAATAGAACGGATGCTGATGGCTAGTGGTTGATCAATGATACCGGTATGATGATAGATATATATTCCACTTCATTACAGAAATATCAAACAATATCAATGGAATATCCATAAATATTTAATCTTGACATCATTCAAAAGGGAGATAAATCAGTGGTCATCATTACCACGTGCAGTACGTCTTTTTATATTTGAATTTTAAAGAGAAAGCTTGAATAAATGCCCCATCATTTAAAAAATTTGAATCAAAATATGTATCTGAGTTATAATCGTCATGAACTTTTTCCAATGAAAGATGTATGTTTATCTCCTGAAAAAGGATATCCTAATACTATGAAATTTGAAATTCCCAAAGATGTAAATATTGAGCTAAAGTTGATTTATTGAAGTGTGTGAATTGTTGATGTGTGAATTCTAACATTTCCAAAATTGGTGAAATATTAAAGTGACTCACCATACTTCTCTGCATAGATGGCCACAGTGCTCAAAAGCACCGCTGCAGCAAAGGTATTATTCAGATTCAGAACGTCATTCATCGTCAGCACAGCATTAAAGCTGCAAATACTAATTCTATTTTACCTGAAAATTGAAACAATACACAAAAATACAACATCAAGTTTTACCAACTCTGAATTTTTTTATACCACCAACAGAAAATTTTGACCACCATGAGTTCTTTGTTAGAGTTGTTTCAGTAAAATATTGTCCACATTGAAGTAAAGTAGATTATCTGTTAGTATTAAGGTATATCACTCGTGAAATTTGTTAAATCAAGGATTTATTGAGATGTATATTTTGGATAAGTACTCATAAAGAGTGACTCAAAATCGACGAGGAAATAGGGGGGGTCAGTGTTCATCTTACTGATCTACGGTAAAATGAAGTTGACCTTTTTGCACTTAATTTTAACTCTTTGGTTAATTAGTTAAACCTTTATTATATTTTATCAAACGTAACCATGACAAAAAATATGATCTTATTTTACGTAAAATATTTTGAATAATATTTATCATTGAAAAAATTGTGCAAATTAATGCGCGTAAATAATTGTGTGACCTTTTTGCACTAAAAAGTAACATATTTTGGCGTATTAAAAAACTAAATAGGCAATAAAACATTTTCTTAAATCAAGCTTTTTACAACTTATGTGCTGATCAGTCACAAGTATCGAGTACTTTAAAATAATGAAAGAAAAAGTTGGGGTCAGTGATGTTACTTTTGATATATTGGTCAAAATATGTGATTTTAAGGCAAAAAATGATGTAATTTTATACTGACTTATTTGACATCTCTTCATTTTTTGGCAAAGTTTGTTGAGGGAAGGTATAAAAGTTGTTCTAAAAATATAAATTGAGACCCATATTTAATATTCCTAGCGTATCATAACGGAAAATATTCTCCGAGTAAAGTTAGGAGAGGCTAAAGTTTCAAAATATTAAATTGAATAAATGTGCAAATTTGCAGAATTTTATACTAAATATCCTTCCACCACAAAAAATAGTCCGTCATGAATTTTGCTTTTTTGTAAATTTTTGAGCAGTTTTTTCATTGAATGTTAAAACATTAACATTGTTGAAATTAAATATGTTTGCGCACGGTGTTGGTATGTATTGACGTTACGTCAAAATAACATTAAAAAAAGTCATAACGTTGTTATAACGTTTTGAACCTTACACATGCATATTTTAGATCTTAAAATGAATATTATTTTTCAAAAAAATAAAAGGGCACATATAATGTCCATGCAATGTTTGAACCTTCAATTTGAAATAATTAGATGTTTATTAATAAATAAATTGTAAATTTTAATTACTGAAAAGTCAAAGGCATTCAGTAAATATCCTTTATTCCTCTTCCTACTTGTTTCTCACTTTGTTCTGTCTGTCTTATAAAGAGAAAACACATAAGTAGTTTTTCCTTTCAACCTAGCTCCTTCAATTTTTTTTTTTCAGTTAGGTCATCACAAGTTTTCTATTTCTATATAGCGTTCACATGCGCCTTGGGTGTATAGTATGGCAAGCCCTTTTACTATTTATTCGTGAAATAAAAAATTTCTCTCAATAAGAGAGATATCTCTCTAGCATAGAGAGATATCTCTTTAGCTTATAGAGATATCTCTTTGACTAAAAGAGATATCTCTTATACTAATAGAGAGATATCTCTTTAAACAAAAGAGATATCTCTTATGTGAGAGAGATATCTCTTTTTACTTAGAGAGATATCTTTATAAGCTGAGAGAGATATCTCTTTAAGCTAGAGAGAGGTATCTCTTAAAGTTAGAGAGATATCTCTTTAACAAGGTTAAAAGAGATATCTTTCTTAGTTAGAGAGATATCTCTTTAGATTTTCAAAAAGAGATATCTTTGTAAGCTAAAGAGATATCTCTTTTCCAGTGATGCTTAAAATAGAATAATTAATTCTCCACTTTAAAACGAAAGCGAAACAGGAAGTAAAGTCTCTGGAATAGTTTCGATGTTATAAGAAAAAAGACTGAGTGCTCAATTAGCAATTACCCAGAATAATATATGTACTGTAGACAAAAATGCTATAAAAATTCTTTTTTGAAACAACAAATAATAATGGTAACTTCGTTGATAAAAATGCGTTTAATATTCAGGAAAACGAAAGTAATTAAGCATATATTTAATCTCAAATACAACTGACCGAATTTTCTCAGCTTATGAAATAATCAACTATTTCTAATAAAAACACTGAATTACTTCCATTTTTAATAAAGATATAATAAAAAGCTTACTTCCGGTAAAGGGAGAAGTAATTTCAAATGGAATTTTAATAAAAATAATACAGAAAGATATCTTTTTGCAATTAAGAGATATCTCTTTTCGAGATATCTCTTTTAGACACTTTTGAAAGATATCTCTTTCACTTTGAGAGATGTCTCTTAAGATAAACTAAGAGAGATATCTCTTTTACTTTAAGATATATCTCTTTAACTTGGAAAGATATCTCCAAAAGTAAAAGAGATATCTCTCTAGGTGAAAGAGATATCTCTTTAACGTTTAGAGATACTGTAGATTCCTTATTTTTTCGCGAGTACTTTTTATCGCTAACTGGCTCTTAAACGTCAAATCGCGAGAATTATAATTCGCGAATGGACGGTTGATCAATAGATTTTACATAGATTTCAGCACTATATAAATAAAAGCGAGTAATATTTTTTTGCGAGGGATGCTTCTCGCTAAATTACGCGGAAATTAATTCTCGTTTAATTAGGAAATATCTCTTTTAAAAAAAGAGATATCTCATTATTTTCTAAAAGAGAAAAAGATGTCTTTTCAAATGGAAGAGATATCTCTCTAACAAGAGGCCCAGGGGCCACAGCGCTCACCTGAGCACATCGGCTAAACAAAAAGCACATATCAGATCAGAACTGAAAGTTTACTGGGGAGGGGGGGGTTGAATTTTAACCCCCCAGGGGGTCATGATTTGAACAAATTAGAATCTACACTACCTGAGGATGATTCCATTTAAATAGAAAAATATCACTAATCATGGCTTTGAAGTAATTGAAAAGAAGATTATAAATATATATATATCCCTATGTAAAATTTTTCGGCCATTTTGGCCCCACCCTAGCCCCAGGGGTCATGATTTGAACAAAGATGAATCTACACTACCTGAGGATGATTCCACATGAGTTTAATCTTTCCTGGCCCAGTGGTTCTAAAAGAAGATTTTTAAAAGATTTTTCTATATATTCCTATGTAAAACTTTACCAAGATAGCAGGGGTGAAAGATTTGAACAAAAGAATCTAAACTACCTGAGGATAATTCCACATGAGTTTCATCTTTCCTGGCCCAGTGGTTCTTGAGAAGAAGATTTTTAAAAGATTTTTCCTATATATTCCTATGTAAAACTGTAAACTATATATCCTGTGTTGCTGTGCATGAAAAAAATGTCATTTTTACTTTTAAACATTATATATTTGAACAAACTTGAATCTACACTACCTAGGATGATTCCATACAGTTTCACTTTCCTGGCAAAAGTATTTTTGATAAACTTAGAAGATTTTTTTTAAAAAATTTTTCTCTAATAAATTATTATCTACTTGAAAAGCAGTAAAAATTGCATTTATGTTTTTGCGAAGTATTTTGCACAGTGAATAGTAGTAGGCAAGGGCCATTGACAAATTAGTGGTTCTTGAGAAGAAGATGAAAATGTGAAAATCACACACGACAAATCGACTACGACCTTGACAACACGACGACAACAACGACAGACTTAACGAAGAAAATTTTAATTGTGAAAACTGTAATGAGCCTTAAGCGGGTCATTGTCATTAATCAAAACAATATAAAATCTCTCTCAGGTGAAATCTCTCAATCAAGAGATATCTCTTTGTAATTGAAGGCTTGATATCTCTTAAATGAGAGATATTTTTTTAAGTTGAGAGATATCTCTATTTTTTAAGAGATATCTCTTTAAAATGAGAGATATCTCTGTAATTTTAAGATAAATTTTATTTTCTGAATAAATAGTAAAAGGGCTTGCCATAGTATAGAGAAAAAAAATGATCTAATAAAAATTGAATTTTGATAAATAGTTTTGAAGCAAGAGGTTCTGCGTGAAATTTTCCAAAAAATTGACGAGTGACCTACCTTTTAAGTATTTCTCAAACAAATTAGCATCCACAGTGATGCGGTAGTAGTACAGTGTAAGCTTTTATACGCTCCCTCATTAAATTTTGCACATCTAGTTTTGCACATCGCTGACGTCATGGAACGGGCGACAGTCACCAAAATATCAATGAGGAGAAAGGGGGCGGATCACACCGCAGGGGGTGTAATTCTTTTTTGAAATACGATTAATAAAAAAAATGAGGCGGACCACACCACAGGATTTTATGACGTATAACCGGTAAATTTAAGAATGAATAATTGATACAGTGTATGTATATATGTGATTGTTTTAAATACAATATATTCAATTTCTTTATTGATTCACCAAACATGTTGGCATACAACCATGTTATATAACTTCATTTTGTAGGGGGAAAAATGTCTTGTAACGGGATTATATATTAACAGCACACGTTTATTTATTTGATAGGGTGACATGTATGGTATGTCATACTGAGCGACATAAGAGATATGAAAAATGTGTGTACAAAAAATATGAACAGCTGTTAAAAGTTGTACTTCTATAAGCCATACGCAAGAGTTTTTAACAATGTTGTAGTTATACAACACGTCGGATACACTGATATTTATCATTACAGTGGTGAAAAACCGATGAACACTGTGACGGAGATCCCCGCTGTGTGTATGGCTTATTAAAAGTTCGATGTGGACAGCACTTTACGCGTGAATTTCAATAAATGAGTTTATTTTGTATTTCATTGTTTAAAGGTACATCCAAAAATACAAAATTTATACAATTTTGATCTGATACTTTGGAATAGACCTATATAAAACCTTCAAACTAGTTCTTCATCACGAAAATGTGATCAAAATCCAGGATCCGAAGCAAGTTTAAGAGTTTTCATCCCTTAATGCATCATTTGGGCAAGTTTGGTTTATTTAAGCCTTATAGTTTCTTGGTGATAGACCTGCACCCATATCTTTTACCTGGTCCATTATCTGGAAAATGTATGTCGATCAATTCAGCATCCGGAGCAAGTCCATCAGTATGCATCCTAAGATGTATCATCCATGCGAGTTTGCACAACATAGGGCTAATAGTTACTTAGAAATAAAACCTGCATAAAAATTTAACCTCTTCACTCATCCGTAAAGAAATGTAGGTCAGATTCAGCATCTGAAGCCAGCCTGGTAGAATGCAACCTTAGAAGTATCATCCATGCAAGTTTGGTCATTAAAGAGCTCATAGTTACATGGAAATGAATCCTGCATCAAAAACTTTAACCTGTTCACTCATCCAGAAAATGTAGGTCAGATTCAGCATCCGAAGCAACTCTGGTAGTATGCATCCTAAGATGTATCATCCATGCAATAGTCATTAAAGGGCTCATTGTAACTTGGAAATGAAACCTGCATCAAAAACATTAACCTGTTCACTAATCCATAAAAAGTAGGTCAGATTCAGCATCCGAAGCATGTCTGGTAGTATGCATCCTAAGATGTACCATCCATGCAAGTTTGGTCATTATAGGGCTCATAGTAACTTGGAAATGAAACCTGCACCAAAAACTTTAACCTGTTCACTCAACCGGAAAATTTAGTTCAGATTCAGCATCTGAAGCAAGCCTGGTAATGTGCATCCTTAGATGTATCATCCATGCAAGTTTGGTCAACATAGGGCTTATAGTTACTCGGAAATGAGACCTGCATCAAAAACATTAACCTGTTTCACTCAATCGGAAAATGTAGGTCAGATTCAGCATCTGAAGCAAGTCTGGTAGTGTACATCCTTAGATGTATCATCCATGCAAGTTTGGTCAACACAGGGCTTATAGTTACTAGGAAATGAGACCTGCACCAAAAACATTAACCTGTTAACTCAACCGGAAAATGTAGGTCAGATTCAGCATCCGAAGCAAGCCTGGTAATGTGCATCCTTAGATATATCATCCATGCAAGTTTGCTCAACATAGGGCTTATAGTTCCTTGGAAATGAGACCTACACCAAAAACTGCACCAAAAATGTTAACCTGCTCCAAAAACATTAACCTGGTCATTCCTTTGCTGAAATTGCAGCATCTGAAACTTTGACTGGTACAATGAAACACATTAGAAGCATCTTCCATGCATGTCTATTCAATATAGGACATAGAAGTACTTAAAAAGAAAACTGCTCCAAAAAACTTAACCTTAACCCGGGACGCCGACGCCGAGGGTATTACATAAGCTCCCCCAACTTCGTTGAGGTGAGCTAAAAACAAACATAATCAATAATCCAGGAGTTTTGAGGGAAACGTTGAAAATCTTCAAATTTCTTTCAAACTTTGTTGCAATTCTGTCAAATTAAGTATTAATTACCACATACTAATGCATCTAGGTATTTTTCTTTTAATGAGAAAAATGAAATCCATTTGTTTGAATGCTGCTCTTTATAGTGTCTAAACGTTGTGTATCATTATGAATTTATTTTTGGGGCTTAAATAAAAGTTCATGTGACCCTCAATGTACCCACTCTCTTTCAAAAACCAGAGAAAGGGGTTGAAACACTTTTCCAATTTTAAGAAGTTTATTAAAAGTTTACCCGTTTTTTGTGTATTTTTTTTTTAAATTAGCATTATCTGGTCTTTCCCATGTTCTTCTTCCTGTTACAGTATATTCGGTGTAATTGTATGGAATTCCATATACGACAGCTAACTGCTTACTGCCAACTGCTCACTGCTTACTGCCAACCGTCAGCTGTTTACTGCTAACTGCCACAAATATTTGAATATATTTTATATTTATATGAATTTAAAAAAAAAAAAACAGGCGCGGATCCAGGACATTTTTTTTTCCAACAGGTCACCCTGGTAAAATTAAATTGACTAAGTGACCATTATGTTTTAATTTATGTAATGTTCAATATACAGTGTATGCCATTGATAAAGTACATTGTTTATTTTTATTTTCTTATTTCAAATAGGTAATAAAATGACTATTTTATGCTTTTAATTTTAAAAGAAGTAACACCCCCACCCCCACCCGCGCGGAGACAACACAAAAGAGAAAATAATAAAAAAAAAAAAATATTTGTCGTTTCGCAGATAAAGATGTTTTGAAAATAAATTTATATTTTTCATTATATTCTATAGTTAAAAATTTCCTCAAATTAAAGATGTACATCTCTGTATGTTTTAATATTTCACATGCAAATATCTTGGGAGTGGGCTGGGGGGCATTTAAAATTTGTACAGTCATGGGTTAATGTATAAACTAAACGAACTAAAACTGATCTTGGACTCTCCACGTAGAAAACGCCGATCAAACATTTATATCTCTTTGTTTTTACAAATAAGACATGTTTTACATGCATAGATCTAGAGAGAGAAGTCCGGACCACCTCTCTGAAATTTGTAACGTTATTTAATGCACTAACTAAACCAACTAAAAGTTATTCAATGTATAAAATAAATCAACTAAAGGGGACCTTAGAACTCCCCCCTCCCCCCGAAAATGCGGTTTCGTGTTAAGATGGTATAAAAAATGTCATAGACATGAAGGTATGACGCATGAAAACCCCCTCTCCCCGGCCGAAATAAATTTTCACATTAAGGAGAGGACTTTACGTTTTTTTTTCTTGTCAAGAAATTTCTGGTTTGGATTTTTTTTTTTTAACAAGAGTGACCCTCTTGGAAAAAATGTTCTAGATCCGCGCCTGTTTTTTTTTTGTTGTTGTTGTTTTTGTTGTTGTTTTTGTTTTATTTTGGGGTTTTTTTTGTTTTGTTTTTTTTTTTTTTTTTTTTTTTTTTGTTTTTTTTTTTTGTTTTTTGTTTTTTATTTTGGTTTTGTTTTTTATTTTTGTTGAAAAATTCACATAAATATCAATATAAAAATAAAATTTATTCAAGTATGTGTGGCAGTTAGCAGTTAGCAGCTGACAGTTGGCAGTAAGCAGTCAGCAGTTGGCAGTAAGCAGTTGGCTGTCGTTTATGTGAATTGTCAAAAAAAAAAAAAAAAAAATCAAAATTAAAAAAAAAACATGGATCCAGGATTTATTCCAGGAGGGACCCACCCCAATAAAAATAAATCGAACTCAGAAATTTCTTGACAAGAAAAATAACGTAAAGTTTCGTAAACGTGAAAAATTATTTAGTCGGTGTGGATGGTTTAAAAAATTATGCACCATATCTTCATATCTGACTTTTCATACAAATTAACTTAATACAGATCCGCGTTTTCGGGGGACAGGGGTGTTTCAAGGTCAGATTTAAGTACTTATTCTAAAAATCATTGACAAAAAGTTAATTGCTCTTATGTATAACTCCTTTAATAAGGGGTAGATTTAATCAATCGAAATCAGACTGAACATATCATCAGATCTTCAAATACTAATGAAAATGGATTAACGACTCCTTAATCTCATCGTTTGTTTTTATTAATGTAGAATTAAGATATGAGATTGATAAAGTATACTATTTTTTATTTGTTATCTTACAAAATGACTATTTTCCCGTTTTTAATCCCCCCCCTACATGAGACAACAAAATCTTTGGAAAGGATAAAAACTGAAAAAAAAGGATTTGTTGTTGATTCACAGGGGAGTTATTTTAAAAATAGATTTCAATTTCCCGTTAATTTTGAACCTTTGATATTTTTTCTCAAAGATTTATATCTCTACAAACTAAACCAACTGAAATTTATATAATGCATAAATTAAAAGGGACCTTGCCCCCCCCCCCCCCCCCCCCCAACGCGGATCCGTGTTTAATTCAATAAGTAAGTAAGTAAATTGTTTATTATAGTGACATGTGTTATATAGTACAATGAAAAACATTTAATACAATTAATATCCAAACACCCGGCCCATCGGACCTATATGTCACTTTTAACAAAATATATGAAAAATATATTACAAATATTACGCATGGCGTTTTTTTATACAACAGAGATTGTCGGTGCATGTATGAAAGGTATAAATATTTTGGTCTGCCTGGGAAAATTTGTTAAAAGAAAATTTACACTATCTTGAACTGACATAGACAAAGATGGGTTACATCTAATACTAGTAAATAAATCTGCTCTGAAATTGGAATATTCTGTACAATTTAATAAAAAGTGATACTCGTCTTCTATTTCATCTTTAGAACAAAAATTACATAAACTATCTTCTAATGATTCTCCTTTATATCTTCCAGTTTCAACTCTAATTGGTAAAATTCCACATCTAAATTGAGCAAGAATAGATCTTTGAAATTTTGGAATATTCATTTGAATAATCTCATAGACTTAAAGCATGAGACACCCCTCCTGCCAAAATAATTTTTCACATAAGGAATTTAACTGAGTTTACTTTTTTTCTTGTTAAAAAATTTCTGGGTTGTTTTTTTTTCTGCCCGGGTGTCCCTCTTGGAAAAAAAAATATTGGATCCGCGTCTGTTTTTTTAAATATACACATGAATATATCAAAATATATATGAAAATTTATTCAAATATGTGTGGCAGTTGGCAGTAAGCAGCTGACAGTTGGCAGTAAGCAGTTAGCAGTTGTCTGTCGTATATGGCATTCCATAGTTTACTCCATATTATTATTTTTTCTTTTTTGAGTAATATACTAATATACTAATAGAGAATTGTTTTCTGAAAATTACGAAATGATTGGTGGTGAACAATTTTTAAATTAAATCCACTACAGTCATGATCTCGAATTTTACAACTTTTAGGAAAACTTAAGGACATAGAATTGCAAGAAAAAAATAAAATCAAAACCGCAGGGTCGACCTGTGTTTGATCAGCGCAATTTGATAGGTAATGCATTTTCTATCCTGAAATTGAGATGTCTCATCGTTATGACCCCCCCTTTTTGAACTAGGCTTATAGATTGAAACATTTAAAAACCAAATGTATTAACTATTTAAAACATTGCTGTGATGTCATTCCTTTGTTCTTGCAGTCTAAAAGTTTACCTAATCTAACAAAAGAACTCTTCAAGACATGTCAAAATCTTTTGCCGATGCGGCAGCTCGCACCCCCAAGAAATCAAAGGAGGGATCAATATCTGAAAACACTTCCACTACCTCACAGGAGCAACAAAGCCCATCTCCTATTTGTACTTCAACGCCAACATCGCAATCTACTAATGGCTATGAAAACCTAGATCCACACCACCAACAGTTAAACCCTGGTTTTCAGCACCACTATGTGTTAAATGGGCCATTGACATTATCTCCAGAGGACATTCTAAAAATTGCTGAAGCAGTTAGAGAGGGTATCCGCGAGTCTTTTCGCGAGGAAATTTCCTGTATGATTGAAGAGAAAGTTGCCCCACTTCGTGAGGAGCTACGAGGGCTGTTCAATAAATAATGTCCTCGGTGCTCAGAAAGAAGCAAACGACGCTTTTTAATGATTTAGTCTTCATGATTTTACTTATTAATCTCTTTTTATTCAAACACATGTCCGTAACATTTCTTATCCAATTTCTGATTGTTTTTAGAACTCATTTTTGGGTATGACCCTTAGTATACTGGAAATGGCAGATCCAATGATTTCCTGGACTTGTTTTTTCCTTCCGAAAGGTGTTTTTTCAAGTTTGGAAATAGAAACAAGTCAAAAGATCAAAGATCTGGCAAATATTGTTAATGTGAAAAAACGTTAACTTTCTGTTTATCCCAAAAACCCCTTTACTCTTCAGGGCATGCGGGTTTGGACGCTGTCATGAAAAAATTCAACGAGTGGATTCCTGATTCTGGGTCCTTCCTCTAATAAATCTTTCGATTTTTCTGCAAACAAATTGTTTTTCTAGACTTCTTCAGATATTAAACTGTCTCCCCGAGTGCGAATTTGAACAACAATACCACTAATATTTAAGAAAATTGCATATAAATCTGTCTTTGTGCTCTTGCATACCTTTGCTTTTGTTAGACCTTCGCAATTTAGATCAATTACATCTCATGGTAAATTTTGTTTTGAGGGTTTTAAGCAATAGATTCATGTTCCAATATCTATTTGAATATAAAACAAACGTGGATAACTACAATTAATGATATTTTAAAATAAGTGTTAAGACTATCGTACACGCTGTCGTTTTCACTAATTTTTCAAAATATAGGGTGACCATTGAGTACCAAGCTTTTTTACAGCCAAACGTTTCTTAAAACCAGTGTAAATTACTCCCGATATGATGTATATCAAATTTGTTATGTGTCTTAAAGTCAATCATACATAATCAAATATTATTTGTTGAGATTTGGAAAATAATACACAAGTTGTTATAATTTTGTTGGCAAGGAGGGTACCCAGTTTTGATGCCCATTATATAATTTTTTATCATTGAAATCCACCTGCTCATTTGTCTATAAATCAGGCATTGGTTGCTGTAAATGACACATATTCAGTGAATATTTCTTTGGGATTGTTAACAAGTTTTTCAGCAGTTTTAATGAAGCATTTATTTTCATTCTAGTTTACTGATTCTTTACCATTCATTTATAATGCAGTGTCTCGAATAGCCCTTGTTTCCCAGCTTCTCATGATGAAACTATGTGATGAAAAGTAATCGCATAAACTGTTATAAATTCAGTAAAGATTCAGTAATGAGAAAAAGTCAAGTTTAATGTCATATGATATCTGTATTGTATGTCATACAGTTCAGGACATAATTTATTGAACAGCCCTCGTAGACCACCTACGTAAGGAGAACAACGACATGCGTCGTCAAATCGATGAGCTTGAACAGTATGGAAGACGACCGCTCATCCGAGTATCAGGAATTCCTGAAACAGAGGGGGAAAATACCAGTGTGAAACTCCTTGAGGCTACCTCAATCGCCGGAATAGAGCTTACTCAAGATGATATAGTAAACTCTCACAGAGTCGGAAACCCTAAAAAGCAACGACCAGGTCCGCGCCAAATTATCGCTCGATTGAAATCTGTCGACACTAAATTTTACATACTCAGAAACTCCAGCAAATTTCGCGACAACGAAGAAACCATGCAAATTTCGGTCAATGAGGATTTGACAAAATTTCGCGACAGACTGCTCTTTCTGTGCCGACAGCTGTGCCGTAAAAAGCACCTCAAAAGTGCCCGATCTTCCAACGGAAAAATCACTGTCAAAGACAATAGCGATAAGTATCATCATATCAGAGACGAATCAGACTTAGTCAAATTCGGACATGAAATTCAGGAGGCAGTGTAGGTGTTTTTCCCGCAAAATCCTCTAATGACAAACTTTCAACCCTTTCAGACAAGTATTTCAATATGACCTTAAAAATTAAATGTCACTCATAACAATAGCTACAATCTAATCTACTTTTTATGATTTAGATTATACCAACATTATCCACAACTTCTCAAATCCCTACCTAGTATGCATTTTTTGCATCTCTTGTTTATTCAATTCTGTATAGACATTTTGGTTACTTTGTATATCCACTCCGCAACTTGTTTTTGTGAAGATACCATTTCTACAAATGTGTACCTTTACCGTTATACCACAACTTTTTACCTTTTCAACACATTTACACAATGTTTGTGTTCCTTTATTTACAATGTACAGTATATTATCATTTATGTTATCTCTATGTATATATTCATTTTCCATTTGTTTTTCCTGTTTATTTTGTCTTTGTGTTACACTTTGTATTATTTTTTTGTTAACATTTTGAACCATGCATTATATCCTAAATTTCTTAGTCATGCAAACAAATATGTGTATTCAGTTACTGTAGTTTTTGAATGTGTCATAAATTTAGCAGCTACCGATTGCAGCTTTTTGTTTAAAATATACTTATGTCACAAGGTAGATAATGGGTAACTCCATTGAACAATATCGTGCTGCAATCGGTCTTTTTTATTTATCTGGCAGATATACATCAAAACCATGTTTATGGTTGTTTTTTCCATGTGCATTTTTTCTGCAACTAACGAAAAATGTTTTTAGAAAACTTGCTCATTATTTGACATCGATTACCCTAAATGCTGTGTACATCAACTTTTATTCACAATTTTTCACATTCGGCATGTGGTGATATTGAGGTCAATCCAGGCCCGATTGAAAATGTCCTTGACATTCTACACCTTAATATTCGCAGTATTAGACACAAACTAGATCACTTAAACTCTTTCGTTATCACAAAAACTTAGCTGGACAGAATACATTGATATCATTGTAAACAATGCTTATAAGAAACTCGGGCTTTTGAAAAAACTAAAGTTTAAAATCGGCAGGACACACCTTTCAAAATTGTATATCACATTTATCAGACCCTCGCTCGAATACGCTTCAATTGTTTGGGATGGCTGCTCTAATAATGATGCCGAAAAGCTTGAAAGAGTTCAATTATCTGCAGCTAGAATTGTTACAGGCCTTCCAATTTTTGTATCAAGAGAAATACTTTACTCTGAAACTGGCTGGGAAACATTGAAAGTTAGGCGCTATAATGCAATCAAAGTACTGAAAGTACTGAAAAGCGGTTAGCATGCTTTCATGGAATTTGACTGTACAGCGTAGACTAACAAAAAATGCATTCAGTGATGATATTAAAGTAAGCATGCATATTTTTGTCCGATGTCATCAGCGAAGAAGCAGACACACTGACTTTTGTAGTACTTAACTAAATGGAAAAACCAATAACATCCCAGACTGATGTCACAAATGTATGTTTCAAAATATCAACCTGAGATTTTCAGTTTGAAAGACAGGAAGTTAAATTTCAAAAATTTCTTCCTAATTGTCTCCATTGGTGGCGTCCAAATGTGCTCAGAACGAAAAAAAATATGTTGATGTTGCAAATTTAATTGTCTTTCATGCTCTATGACTCTGAAATTATGTAACTGTAAAGCCTACTCAAAAAGAAAATAAAACAAGTAGAGCTTTTCAAAAAAGCTTACTGTCTTTAGCAACAATTTTAAATAGTAAACAGATCTATACTTCTTTTGAATTTCTTGATTTTGTATTTCTAAATAAGCTTTTTACGGGCATTAGCCCTTCCACAGTTGTCGCTCGGTCATCTCCGTAAAAGTTGACTGGCCGAGAGCTTTCGGCAAACCTCGGCTGATTCCCATTCACTCATCAAACAAGAAAGGGGAAAAGAATAATAACAAATTGTAAAGCCTGCAAGCAATAACTATCAAATTTTATTTATAATGAAATTAAAGAGACCTTTTTATTTATCGCTATAAAACAATTTTATCACTATAAAACAGTAAAAACGCTATGTTATTAAGAATTAATTACTGCTGATTTTGTTGTTCGTTTTGTCATTTTTTTAAGATTGGAATTGTACGAAAAATATATCATCAGAAAGTTATCTTCCTTGCCTTGAACAGCGTTTCAACCAATGAAATAATTAAAAATTTTCTCATCATGCAATTTCTACCAATCACAAAAGAGAGGAAGTGCACAGTCCGACGACTGTAACAAAAAACTTCAACTATACAATACCGTCTTCCAAGGAAGACGGTAATGATAATTCAAATTCTTAAGATTAATTTATTTGGAGTTCGGAACATAGATCTTTAGCTGGCTAGTCTGAGAAAAACGGATGGACGAGCAGAGAATTTGTAAATTAATTTAATTTCAGAGGGCTTCAGTTTCGTATGCTCACTGCGGGTCAGCAGGTGTGACCTGTTATTGGGGATGCTTACTTCTCCTAGGCACCGGAACTTTCAAGGATCCGTTTTTCATTTGAGACCGATCACTATTCATTCTGTATTTTGATACAGATACTGAGTACATCTGTTTATTAATATTATGAACTATTTCTCTCACAGGAAGAAAGACAAGTAAACAAGATAATAAAGTTTTAAGAAATGTACACTATTGCCTTTAAATACAATAAATGTTCGAATTAGTAAATGGTACATGACAATAATTCAAAAAAGAGTCTTGTAAGCACGATATATATATAAACGAACATATATATACTGAGTATTTGGCAAATATTTAAATAATGTGAGGTTTATAATCGTTTGTAATGACTAGACTGAGTACAGAATTTATCCCTGGAAACAAAGCTTTCATCATCTTTTTAATAATTTCAATTGAGAAAAAAAGGAGAAGAAAACAAACGTTTCATTCTGGAAGTAATCTATAACTGTACTGTACAGCTTACAGATGCAGGGTTCTCCATAAGCTGTTTTACTGTGTTGCTCCCGACACAGCAAAATTTTCTACGACACAGTAACGATTAAAATTTTATGCATGCGACACATTTTTAAGGAACTCGTAAGAATATCATCCTGTCCTGAAGTTTCCCTATTTTTTCCTTTGCAATTCGGTAATTTGATAAAAAAACTGACAAAAAAGTACAACAAATTTACTTTCAAAAGTGGTATTTAGTTTGATTGTATCGATCAGAATTTCCCCTGCTTTTCATAGCACGTGTTTTTACTTTTATCAATATGTATGACGAAAATATTTGTATATCGAAATAGTGATTTATTTTAAAAAGTGTGCGCATATGTTCCTATATAAGTTTAATGAAAAGTAATTCAGTTGCGAATTTGATCTCGAAAATAGCGCGAAATTTTAGTGCTTCACGTAAACTCTGCAACACAGTAAAATTTCAAATGATTTTTTTTTATATATAAAGCTTTCTTCATGTACTAGTATTACTTAAGTTAATTAAAGGGATGGCTAAATATTTTGGCAAGGAAAATGAAATTCGATCGAGAGATTCTCCGATGTTTTGCAGTCTGTAATAACCTTCAACCCCTTAAGCCAGTAATTAACCTGTCCTTTCTGTGCCAGTAGCATAATTCGATCAAATATTTATTGTTCATGAGGGGTGCCTTATAATTAATCACAGGCACCTGAATTTTTAGCAGTAAGTCTCCAAATTAGCCAAATATCGAAACATTCTACACCTCTATGTACAGTTTAGATACACAAGGTGTGCAACGCCATTTTGACCCCCTGTTCAATTCAGGCTTCAATTTAACACATAAATCGGATATGCCTACTGTTTTTCAACTTTTCGTGTAGCATTGGGTTCAAAAATGATATTTCTCGCTATATATTTCTTCCTTAAGTTTAAATCCAACGCGTTGATAATGTTAGCAGCTAAACTTCATGCTGACTTCAAATTTCGTCACAGGGCCCGATCGCCATCAGCTGACGTCACGGAAATTTAATCTCGACACCAAATGCTCCTATACATAAAATTTTAAAATACAACAATAAATTTATTTCATTGACAAACAAAATCAGATAAAAATTAAAAACCGAAAGATTATGTTGGTTTGATAGTCTTGATTTTATTTAATATATGTTATATGTGTTAGAAACAAATCATTGGTAGAGGCTTTGTTGAAGTTTCTGTTGTCGATAGGTAGCGCCTTATGGAGGTTTCCGGTTGCCGACACATGCCATATAGCGGCTAGCGAAGCTAACCACCGCTTAAAAATGACCACAATGTACAAAATTCATAATGGTAGTGTACCTGAATATTTGAATGACATTGTTCCAAACAAGCGTGAAAACATTTCAAAATATAATACCCGTAATAAAGAACAATACGCTGCCCCAAGATGCAGATTAGAATTATATAAAAGGTCTTTTATTCCTGACGCTGTGAAACAGTGGAATTTATTAAAGACAGAAACTAGGGAAGCCATCTCACTCAATGCATTTCGAAAAAACTTTACTACAGAAGTAAAAAATCCCCCAATCTATTTTTCATTTGGCAAACGTTATACAAATATAATACATACTAAACTCAGACACAACTGTATACTTAATTATGATTTACACAAAAGAAATATTATTAATAGCCCTTTATGTTCATGTGGAAAGTATGAAGATGTTTACCATTTCTTCTTTGCCTGCAGAAATTATCCAAACGCTAGGAACAATCTCTTCAATCGCCTATTTTTACTTGACGAATTGGTCAATATTGACACAAATTTGTTATTATGTGGTGATGTAAATTTGCCTGTTGAAACAAACACATATATTTTTGCTGCTGTGCATAAATTTATTGACGAATCTTGTAGATTTTAAATTGTTATATTTCTGAACAAATATTCCACTTGTATCTCTTTTGTATTTATATCTCTATGTACTACATGTATTTTTATTGCATGACATATAGTTATATTTAAGGAGAGGAACTCGTAAGTTGAAAGAACTTGTTTCCAATCCTTTTGTTTAATACAATAAAATATGTTCAAAACAAAAACAAAACAAAGTTTACCTGTGGCAGTCCGATATTAGTGAGCAGTCTGATATTAATCGTAATATCAGACTGTCTCAGTACTGATATCTTGCAAAATCGGACTGCTACTGAACAAAAGAAATAACGAGTGTGATAATTTAACAAACAGCAATTTAAATTCCCCACATAGAATGATGATTTTGAAACATTGACTGTCTCTGTACTGATATCTTGCAAAATCGGACTGCTACTGAACAAAAGAAATAATGAGTGTGATAATTTAACAAACAGCAAACTTTCAATTATATGGAATGCCATATACGACAGCCAACTGCTGACTGCTTACTGCCAACTGTCAGCTGCTTACTGTCAACTGCCACACATATTTGAATAAATTTTATATTTGTATTGATATTTATATGAATTTTCACCAAAAAAAAAAAGGGGGAAAAAAGGCAGGGATCCAGGACATTTTTTTCCAAGGGGGTCACCCTGGTAAAATTGAATTGAATAAAATGACCACTATGTTTTATCTTATGTAATATTCAATATATGCGGTTGATAAAATACATTGTTTATTTTTTTTTCTATTTGAAATATGTAATAATATGACTATTTTCTGCTTTTAATCTTTAAAGACACCCCCCTCCCCCGGAGACAACAAAACCGTTGAAGAGAGAATAATAATAAAAAAGATTTGTAGTTTCGCAGAGAAAAAGTTTTGAAAATAAATTTCCGTTTTCCATTATATTCTATAGTTAAAAATTTCCTCAAATTAAAGATGTATATCTCTGTGTGTTATAATGTTTCACATGCATAGATCGGGGGTGGGGGCATTTAAAATTTGTACAGTCATACGTTAAATAAACTAAACGAACTACCGGTATAACTGACCTTGGACCCTCCACTTAGAAAACGCCGATCAAACATTTATATATCTTTGTTTGTACAAATAAAATATGTATTACATACATAGATCTAGAGAGAGGGGTTCGGAGCACCCCTCTGAAATTTGTAAAGTTATTTAATGCACAAACTAAACTAACTAAAAGTTTTTTAATGTATAAAATAAGTCAACTAAAAGGGACCTTAGAACCCCCCCCCCCTCCCCAACCGAAAATGTGGATTCGTCTTAAGTTGGTATGAAAAATGTCATACACATGAAGATATGACGCATAAGACCCCCCTCTCCCCGGCCGAAATAAATTTCCACATTTAGGAAAGGACTTTATACGTATTTTTTCTTGCCACATAGTTTTTCTGGCGGCCGCCACATATTTTTCTGGCGGCCGCTATATAATATCTGGCGGCCGCCACATATTTTTCTGGCGGCCGCCACATAATTATGTGGCGGCCGCCAAATAATAAGTGGCGGCCGCCAGATAAAATATTTTTCCTACGTGGCACCAATGGGCTTCCGTATATGTGAATTTACCAACAAAAAAAAAACAAGAACAAAAAACAAAACAAAAAAAACAGGTGCAGATCCAGGAATTTTTCCAATAGGGTCACCCTGGTAAATAAAAATAAAAAACAACCCAGAAATGTCTTCTTTCTTGACAAGAAAAAAACCCGTAAACTCCTTTCCTGAGCGTGAAAAAGGGACGGGTGGGGGGTTATGCTTCATATCTATCATATTTTCATACCAACTTAACACAGATCCGTGTTGTTTTTTTTTCGGTTGGGGAGGGGGGGGGGGTTCCTAGGTCCCTTTTCGTTGCTTTAGTTTATACATGTACATTAAATTATAGCTTTTAGTTGGTTTAGTTTGTACATTAAATAACTTTACACATTTCAGAGGGGTGGTTCGGACCCCCCCCCCCCTTCTATTTCTAGATCTGTGCTGCATGTAAAACAAAACTTATTTGAAAAAAGAAAGAGATATAAATCTTTAATTTGAGAAGTGCTTACTATAGAATTTTACAGAAAATTGAGATTTATTTTCAAAATCCCCCCCACCCTGGAAACAACAACAAATCCTTTTTTCAGTTTTAATTCTTTAAAAAGGTTTTGTTGTCTCAAGGGTGGGGTGTTAAAGATTTTAAAAAGTAAAGTAGTCCTTTTAAAACCAAGTTCAAATAGGATAACAAATAAATTATGTACTTTATCAATTTAATCTCATATGTTGAATATAACATAGATTACAATACGGTGGGATTAAGGAGTCGTTTAAATCCATTTTCATGAGTATTTGAAAATCTGATGATATGCTCAGCCTGATTTCAATAGAGAATGTTTACCTCCTAATAATTTTTTTTTAAAAAATACCCCCCCTATTAAAGGAGCTGTAAATAAAAAGCCCCCCGTCCGAAATAATTTTAGGAAAAGAGTTTTTTTTTTCTTGTCAAGAAAATTCTGGGTTGGATTTTTTTACTGGGGTGTACCCCCCCCCCCCCCTCCCCCCGCGGAAAAAAAAAATCCCGGATCCGCGCCTGGTTTATTGACAATTCACATAATTTTAATATAGATATGAAAATTTGTTCAAATATGTGTGGCAGTTGGCAGTAAGCAGCTGACAGTTGGCAGTCAGCACTTGCAGTAAGCAGTCAGCAGTTGGCAGTAAGCAGTAGGCTGTCGTATATGGCATTCCATAGTTACCCTTTGGGAAAAAAATTCCTGGATCCACGGCCAGTGCATACACGGCCGTTTTTTTTATTCACATAAATATCAATATCAATATAAAATTTATTCAAATATGTGTGGCAGTTGTCAGTAAGCAGCCGACAGTTGACGAGTTAGTTATCTCGTTATAACGACTTAGTTATCTCGATATAACGAGTTAGTTATCTCGTTATAACGAGTTAATTATCTCGTTATAACGAATTAATTATCTCGTTATAACGAGTTAGTTATCTCGTTATAACGAGTTAATTATCTCGTTATAACGAATTAATTATCTCGTTATAACGAGTTAATCAACTCGTAATAACGAGTTAATTAACTCGTTATAACGAGTTAATTAACTCGATATAACGAGTTAGTTATGAATTAAAAATGGCTGTAGTTTTAATGCCATTGATGTTTAGTTGATAATTATCAGTCATACTTCACTTTAAAATTGATAAAAAGTTGCAATTTTAATTTGCGATATGGTTTAAAAGACACTAATTTTTCTGATATGTTTTGGATGACTTATTAGCTTTCATAACCAATGTCTTAGTACCTAAATTAATACATTATAATAGGAAGCTAACGCAGGCGTTAATGCAACATATATTATATACACTTACAGTGTGATATATATTATTTTGAGAGTCAGAAATGTTTGAAGAAGGGGGATATGGAGACATCAGCAATGAGGCCATGGGCGTAAAATTCGGGGGCTACTGACCACTCATAACACAACATCAAGAGGCAGTCATAAGTTTCCGTATACATGTACATGTAATTGTCTCCGGTCTTTTAAGTATACAATACATATCAACTGCATCGTTTATACATAAACAGAATACAATCACAGGCACAACCCCTCGGAAAAAAAAACTAGTTTGCTGTTTTTCAATAAAAATCTTTATCATACACACTATAAACAAACTTAACAAACTCGGTTTTATATGCTATACTACGATACTTCCTATCACTTAGATATATCAACTTTAGATCAGTTTTAACTCGTTATAACGAGAAAATTAATTCGTTATAACGAGAAAAATTAACTCGTTATAACGAGTTAATTTTCTCGTTATAACGAGATAATTAACTCGTTATAACGAGATAACTAACTCGTTATAACGAATAAGTAACTCGTTATAACGAGATAATTAACTCGTTATAACGAGATAATTAACTCGTTATAACGAGATAACTAATTCGTTATAACGAGATAACTAATTCGTTATAACGAGATAACTAAGTCGTTATAACGAGATACTAACTCGTTATAACGAGATAATTAACTCGTTATAACGAGTTAAATTTTTTTTATCTTCTCAGAAATGAGCCTATCCGGCTTTCGTATAAATGAAATCAATCCAAACCATTACAATATATTTACATTTGCAAATATCTTTCTTAGATGAACCTATTGAGGAGAAAATATGTTCAATTCTGTGTGAATGTTATTTGGGGATCTGACAGAGACAACACCCCAAATATCGACTTCAAAGATCTCAGATCAATAGAGTATGACCACAGCATCACTGCTGAACATTTTGGTTTAGCTACTAGTCCAGATTATTTATCTAAAACCCTCTTATAAGTTTGAGAGTGCTAATGCTTTGTAATGAATGTTAGACAGATAACTGCCTCCAGGACGTTAAAAAAGTTGGTGGTGGTAGTGTAATGATATGGAAAACGGTATTATAAGAAAGTAAGATTAATTTGGTTCGAATTCATTGGACTTTGATGGAAAAGGGTACTCCTACCATGGTTTACCTACACATGCCCAATCAATTTTGCAGCTTCCTAGAGCCGTATTGCAATCTCACAATACACAGCCACATACGGCTCGTTTGACACTCCAATTCTTGCAAAGCAACGGCAACCTGTTTCTGCCACAGTCATCTAAATTGCTAGTTTTAATCCAAATTAAGCAGCTTTGGACAAAATGGATTGACATGATTTGCTGAAGACAATCGCATCCCCAGACTCTGCAACAGCTGACCAAAGTTCTACATTTAGAGTGGGAGAGTATTCCTATACAGTTTTAATTACACACATTTGCTTCCATTAGATGCTGTTTGTGGCTATCATTTGTGTCTGCGGGGGGCATACCAGATATTGATCTTTAATAGCCTTAAACTGACTATAATTTTAAAATTATTGAGTAATTATGACATTTAGATGGTATTCCTGTTGCTTACCACATTTCTGTTTTATCAATGCATCATTTTACTAAATGATCTGTATGTTCAATGTGCCACTAAAATTCTACTACGCGTTTCTTTTTTTAAAGAGTATATTTACATTATTGTTACAGGCTCAAAATTAAAAGCCACGGCAATTTAAAACCATGAAAAAAAACGCATTTGCGCAAGGTTTCTTTCCAATGGGCACCACAAGTTTTTGGTGCATAGATCTGTAAAAATTATACAAATATATGTCTCTCACATCTTATGACTTACACTGTATATAAATGAAAAATGTCAGCTATGGTACTTTTCCGACCAATTAGTATACCCCTGGCCCAGGCAAAATATATAAGGGGGTGGGGGGGGGGGTTAAACACAGGCACGTAGCGACAGGGGGAAGTGCTCCGCCACATTTTTATTACCAAACATTATACAATTATTGCTGTTTTTGAGGTCAATACAATGATTTAGCCATTTGAGGAGTACAATATTCACCGAGCCCGAATATAAAATAAACTTGCACTTATTTCAAAATCATAAAGAGGTCGGGGGTAAAGCCAAGAAAAGACCAGGACCAGAACCTTGTGAAAAAGAACCCAAGAAAAAGAAAACTCAAACTCAGGGGAAAAATTGTCGTAGGAAACTGTTACCTCAGATCAAAGGACAACAGCAAATCAACAGGTTCTTTAGGATGTAGATACAGAGTAGACTGGGTTGTGGGGGATATTTTATTGTCTCTTATTTATTATTACTATTTTAAACTATTTATTTTATACAATATTGATATTACTGATACAATTGCTAGATATTGTTGGGAGTGAATTTGTAACTATTGCTAAATGGACTTGTGCAATAAATAAAATTAGGAACTTTGGTTTCAGCATTTTATTTTTTAAATAAGATACCTGCATGTCTGCAGTAGACTTCGATTTTTCTAAGACTCTTATTATAGGTGTCAGAAATAATCCTATCACATACCCTGATACATGTAGGGTGTATCGGAAAAAAGGTCTCTGCACTGTGACATAAATAATTACAAAATAAAATCATAAACATACATGTACTGGTAATTCAGTTTCAGAGAGCAATTTTATTTTGAGTCAATGCTACTGAATGTAATACATGTACTTATAGATTTCTACATTCCAAGTGAAGAAAATAAAAATACACTGTACATTAGAAATCAAAGTAAATGTTTATGGAGCAATTATCTCTTGGATATAGAATGACAAGAGGCCCATGGGCCACATCGCTCACCCGAGCATTGTGGCTAGGAAAAAGTAGTAATTGGTTTACTATTGAAAAGTTTGAATCCAAAAGTTTGGCCCCGCCCTACCCCCGGGGGTCATGATTTGAACAAACTTGAATCTACACTACCTGAGGATGCTTCCATATAAATATGAGCAATTATGGCTTTATTATTCTTGAGAAGAAGATTTTTAAAGAATTTTCCTATATATTTCTATATAAAACTTTGGTCGGCCATTGTGGCCCTGCCCTACCCCCAGGGGTCACGATTTGAACAAACTTGAATCTACACTACCTGGGGATGCTTCCATATAAATATGAGCAATTATGGCTTTGCTGTTCTTGAGAAGAAGATTTTTAAAGAATTTTCCTATATATTTCTATATAAAACTTTGGTCGGCCATTGTGGCCCCGCCCTACCCCCGGGGGTCATGATTTGAACAAACTTGAATCTACACTACCTGAGGATGCTTCCCTATAGATATGATCATTCATGCCTTTGCTGTTCTTGAGAAGAAGATTTTTAAAGAATTTTCCTATATATTTCTATATAAAACTTTGGTCGGCCATTGTGGCCCCGCCCTACCCCCGGAGGACATGATTTGAACAAACTTGAATCTACACTACCTGAGGATGTTTCCCCATAAGTTTCAACTTTCCTGGCACAGTGGTTCTTAAGAAGAAGATTTTTAAAACATACCACCAAATTTTCACTAATTCTCAATTATCTCCCCTTGAATAAGGGCATGGCCCTTTATTTAAACAAACTTGAATCCCCTTCACCCAAGGATGCTTTGTGGCAAGTTTGGTCGAAATTGGCCCGGCGGTTCTTGAGAAGAAGTCGAAAATGTGAAAAGTTTACGGACAGACAGACGGACGCCGGACAAAATGTGATCAGAAAAGCTCACTTGAGCCTTCGGCTCAGGTGAGCTATACAAAAATGTGTAATACATTGTATAATATTAACAAGCACATGTAAATTTGATCATTTGTGTCAAGAATAGATTTTTAAAGTCAATATAAAGTTGTAAACATAGATCAACTACTGCTATGTTCAGAAACAAAAAACAATTCCCATTTCTAATAAAACAATAAACAATAATTTTTGGAATGAAATAAACAGCCATGTGAATTTCATGCATTATTAAAGAAAATCAATGTATGTATTAAAATAATTCAATAATCAGACAGATAAAGTTAATTCATAGAATTAATACAGGTGTACACTATAATCATAGAGCAAAAATCCAATTCACTACCTCCATGGATCCTTCAATGAATGGTTAATACTTTTTGTTCAATATTCAATACATGTATAAATTCCAATATAATCTACAATATTCAATATAATCTACAGGTTAGCACTTTTTAAATACTACAATCTCACAAAAATGCTCTATCACAACTCTTAATATCTGATATGATGAAAAATTATATGTCAAATGAATTGTATATTATGCAAATTATCAAATTATGAAAAACAGAAATCCCCGACGAGACTAACTCTACTGGTTTGCACCATCACAAAGGAAGAAAAAAGTAACATTTGGATTTGAACTCAACTATGGGAACCAAAGTACACTTTCTATTGCAATAAGTAACCATGGCAATGCAATCAGAATTTTTTTAAAAAAATCTACAGTGTTATGTATCTTTGTTTAGTCTGCATAAGTACTTACTTTAAGAGTCTACAACACTAATAATCCTGTCAGAGTAGTATTGTTTTGATAGAATTTCACTAAAATTTCCACAAGGTAACACTGTTAAAATTTATTGAAATGAGACAGATAAACAGAATGATTTTCTAGATGAAATTCGAAATTTTATTGAAATCTTAAATAACCATGGAAAGAATATCGTTTTTAAGAATTTCATATGGCAACGCTTCCAAGAAATAAACAGAATTATATACTAGTGTAATCCAGTGTATCAAGTTTTCTTGAAATCGGATCAAAACTGTAGGAGGAGTAGCATTATGAAATTTTTTTTTTTACCCATGTAGACAATGGACACTTTACCATTGCATAAGCTTGTCTGGTTTCTGACCACTAAAAATGAAACATATTATACCGTATAAAGTTACAAACAAAAGCATGAACTCATGTAGATATGTGCTTTAGAGTATTTACTCCTAATAAAAAACAGGATAAAGTCTAGTGTAAAAGAAAATTCTAGCTAAGCTGAGCTGCAATAATCATAAAGCAAATAAAAATTTTACCCTGCAGTAACACTACTTTTATTAAGTGTGCTTATTAATTTGGGGTGTTCTTAGTCATGTACAAGCCATTTATTTTTGAAAGTTTCAGTCACACAATCAGGAGATTTCATTGAAGGAATCGGTACTTAGTACCCTGTGGTAGTTAGGAGACTTCACAGGAGAGTTGTACAATGGCTGACAACAGTTAAGTCTTTTACAGTAGGCTCGGATTCCTGACTTGAGAGATCTGTAAAACACAAAACACAAGTTATCCCCCTTTAACTTGGTGGTCAGTAACTTCCTTATGAATATGACCTGACTCTAAATACTTTTAACCATTATGAAAAAATGGAAAATAGATTTTGAAAATTCAGCATAGATTCGAAAATTTTCTGTAAGATTCCCTCTGCATTCATCACCGCATACCGGTTATTGAGTTCTTTAGAAATTTGTTCCAGGGACTTCCCTCTGGTTTCTGGTACAGCAAAGAAGATAAAGATCACAGACAGAGCACAGACAGCACTAAACATCACAAACGTCCAGGATACACCAATGTTTTCTACAAATAAAAAAATATATACAGAGTACCTGATAAGAAAACATTATTTCAAAAGTTTCAGATTTTTTTCCAACCCTAAATTTGAATAAAAGAAGGGACAATTTTTTTAGCAAAAACTCTGGCCTATCAAAACTCAAATATGCTGTAAATTTGTTCTGACCCTAAATTTGAATAAAAGATAGAACAATTTTTTAACAAAAATTCTGGCCTATAAAAACTCAAATATGTTGTAAAGAAAATTGTGATGTTCAAAATCTTTTAAACCTACCAAGGATATCCAGAAAAGTGAGTGAGACAATAAGGTTGGTTCCCCAGTTGAGCACAGTGGCAAGAGAAATGGCCCTCCCTCTCACTGAAGCTGGGAAGATTTCACTCAGGATTAACCAAGACACTACAAATTAAACAATTAATATTAGCACTGAATTAAAATATCACACAAATATACACACTTGTAAGCTTAAACCTAGACAAAATGCATATACACACTGGTATATCTTTTTGAGCATCTCGTGCAAATACTGCTATAAATGCTGTTATTTTACTTGTTCCTATACAATCAAGACAACTCTAATTGCTGAAGCACAAAATACAAACCAATAAAACAATCTACTAATTACCTGGACCAAAACTGAATCCAAAAGCAGCCACATATAACATGAGAGCCGTGAAGGCTGCTATTTTGCCTATGGTAGATCCATGGATGTGTACATGAGGTTCCTCCGTTGTTGTAGCAGTATAGTTATCCATAATGTAAGACAGCCAGTCTGCCTCGGATAATGTGTAAGAATCGTTTATAGAGAACATTTGGGGGGTTGTAGTGTAAAATACCGAGATGTTCCGATTGGCTTCAGTTAATGCTTCTAAACACTGAACACTTTCCTGGCAAGGATTAGATCCATAAATGTGGTCATTTAAATGAGAGATGATCCCCAGGAGGAGGAGGGACACACCCATTAATGTGGCGCCCGCCAAAAGGAATCGGCGACGGCCCCACTTGTCAACACAACACAATGTTATCACAGTCATCACCACCTAGAACAGAATTATTACTACATTTAAACACCTCAAAGCATTGTTTTGATAAAACATGATACATGAATCAGTTAAAATTATTTTTCCTTTTTACCTACATGCATGTATTTGAATTTATATATCCAATGTATCCAGTCTGATTAAAATCATATCCTCGATCCGCTCCTTTGTTTTTTTTATTGTTGATACACGAGGCCCTCAGAGTTAATCAGATTGCCAATGTATCGTGTAATGAACGAAAACTGACCATAAATTGATTTTCTTCATGAAAATTAGATATGTAAGATCACTGAACTAGAAGTGGCACTTCTGGACTTCCATACTCACCTTGACACAGCCGAGTCCTACAGTGGCTAATGTGGCTGCTGAGTCTGATTCAAACCCAATTCCTTCAAAAATAGTGGGGGCATAGTATAAAACATTGGGCTGCCCCGTACACTGAAAATTAAAGTATCTGAATTACGTTAGAGATAGAATGAAGTAAAAGCTCTCATGCTGGTAGTTTTCTTTATATTGTCTGTAACATTGATAATATGGAGATGTAATAACTTGGACCCATTAATAAATAGCTTGTTCCTTTGGTCACCTAATGCTTTTGTATCAAAGATGGACTTAATGGTCAAGCTCTGTTCAGAGACAATACATTGGGGATGCACAAAAAAGGTCTTTTACAATACCCCCTGGTAATCTGTTTACAGAGTAATGATAAAATGTTAATTATATCGATACAATCTCATCCACAAGATTTCCGCTTCAGTACCTGCTGAAAGAAAACTAGCCCTGCTCCAATGAACATCCGGCCTCTCATGTTGTCACTAGAGCTGAAGACATCCATACAGGTGTGTTCCTGTCAGGAAAAAAATATAACAAGATTTACAAGAAATCAGAAAATCTGAAAATAAACATTATGTAATGAAACTCTTCAAAAATAAATTTGCACTTTACAAAGAAAAAAAAAGAATTTTCAATAAAATGTTTAAATCAATAATTTTTATATACGTTGGGTAAAAACTAATGTTCCCTACCTTTTCATTGCTAATGGATGATTTTATCTTTTCTAATTCGCGATGCACTTGTATTTTCTTCCCATCCCTCAGTTTTAATAACACATCCTCCGCCTGTCAAACACAACATACTGTTTACCTTCGTGACCAAATGATCACAAGATAGCAGTAATTGGGGGAAAAAATTGATTATAAAAGAACATGTAGCTAAAATCCAATTGAACAATACAGAAAAATTTCTCAAAAAAAAAAATCCTAAATTCCTTCATAAAACATTAGTAACTCCATCCACCCCCTCTGCATGATTGTCAGTAAGAAGCAAGAAAGCAACTCCAGGTACTTGCCTCTGCATCTTTGCCAGTGAGGATGAGGTATCGAGGACTTCTAAGGAGGAAAAACATCCCCACTCCTTGTATTGCTGCAGGAATGGCTGATAGACCAAACATGTACCGCCTGAATAAAAGAAATATATTTAAAATTCATGAAATCAAATATCTTTTAAAATTGTGCTCTCTTGTATCTGACAGTATTAGTAATAACAACACAACATCTTAAAGATAAATTTTTGGAATCTATGTAGATTTTGGAGATCAGATCTTTAAACAATTTGTTGGAATACCCATGGGTACTAATTGTGCCTTGTACTTGTAATAAGACTTACGTCACATAATTTTTGTTAAATTCTATAAATTCAACATAAATTGTCAAAATGAATGAATTACTTTTGAGTACTACTTTGAATAAAAATGAATATGTATTTATGAACATGTGTATGCATAAATTTCCTTAAAATCACACGTGACAAGACAGAATCCTCTTACCATCCCTCTGTGACGTTGATAAATAAGTAGTTGACTAGATACGCCAGTAGAAGTCCAAGTGTGATCCCGAGCTCATTCAATGATACTAACTGTCCTCTCTTTTTCTGAAAATAAGAAGAATTTCTTATAACAAGAACACGAGCTATGCATTCTAAAACTACATATTTTAAGATACTACCAATTTATCATCACCTGAGGTTATAAAACTGACAAATTTGATTGAATAGAAATACAGTGATCACAGAGCACATATAAAATACTTCTGACTTACAGGGGGTGCGATTTCTGAGATGTAGATGCATTCTCCTGTGGCTGATAGAGAAACAGCAAATCCTAATAGAAGACGGCCAACAATCTGTTAAATATCATCACAATAGAAAAGTTAATATCAAACAGGAAGTATCTACTACAGCATATCAAACATAGACAATGCAATGTGCAAGGGGAAGATATAAGGGAGTTAGCTCAATACTGGAGAAATGTGTAAAATGCAGAAGGAAAAAACAAGAAAGCATCAAGGAATTATGTTTTGGAAGGATTATGATTGAGTTTAATTGATATTCAATCCATCCGAGTGAAGAACTTAAAAAAGCCTTTACAGGGAGGGGTATTTTGGCAAGAACTATGTACCTTCAACAGAGAGGTACCTATGGAAGAAACTATCTACGCAATAGGAAGTGATTACGAAAATCAGTAGTTTAACAGGAATCATAAATCCTACTTACCAGTGAAGGGTAATTTGGTGAAAATCCTAAAACAAGGGCTCCAACCAAAAACACTACTGTATTTACAATAATGGTCAGTCGTCTGCCAAATTTGTCAATTAAAACACCTGAAACCAAATAAATTAGTATACTGGAAACAGACTGCTTCAACAAACCTTTGTAGATATTGATCAAAAATCTTTTCTTACTTTCATGCATGATATACATTTGCAGTTAATATTTCTTACTTATAAAACAAGTGCTCATAATGATGCTAGAGGAAATGGAAACTTTTTAGGCAATCATTACACATCAATAAAATTCAAACTTTGCTCCATATGTAGCATAGCAGAATTTCGTATACCGTAAATCTGGAAATTTTTACTGTAGATAAATTTTAAGCAAATTTGCGCGTGCAATGCATTCGCAAAAATATTTTTCTTAAAAATAAGGCCATTCCAAGTTTTTTCTATGTTTAGCATCCGCGTGCGCCTTGGTTTTTGACATTCCATGTCAGAAAAAACAAACAGAATCAGGAGTCTGAAAATTAATTATTCAGGTCAAAATTTGTGATTTCCAGCAATGTCTTTAAATATTTGTATAATATTTCATTACTGGAATAGTTTCAGTATTTAATACCTTGATTTTGCTGAAGAAAATAATTTTCTTTCTGAAAAATAAATAAATGAAATAATTCTTTTGAATTACTTCATTCTTATTACTATAAAATATGTTTTATTTTTTTGACTTGTGTGTCTTTTGTTGAAAGATGGGTGGACGCTAAACAGGGAAAAAACTTGGAATGGCCGAAATCAACATGTAAAGAATTTTTTTTCTCTGAAAGTTGGAGTCTATTTTTAACTCAGTGAATAGGCGTCGGTAAGCACTGGTCATTTTCAAAAAGAAACCTGTTTATTATACTAATGTAACTACAAGCTAAATACCTGTGCGTGTAAATTGCCCTCATTATATGAAATATCGTCCGATGGTTTGACAAGCACTGAGACCGTGTGTCCCTTTTTAATTATTTTGTCAAGAAAGAGAGACCAATTATTTTATCCAACCATGTATCAACACGGGCGATAACTCTAGCTCAGGGCTTTAACTAGAGAGCTCCAAATGTAAACACGGCGAGTAAATTTTATGTGAGAAAAAAACCAAACGTTGAGAAAATTTAGTTATATTTTTGTCTTTATTTGGATTATATTTTAGGTTAAAAGACATACACAACCTCTAAAAGGTTAGTTATAATTAATTTAGAAGTCATTTTCAGTGCAAATCCTTTTGTATTTTTATCTTCAAAATTGTTTCAGAGCGATTCTGCAATTTCTTGCCACGTTGCGAGTATATTTGTGGTATTCTAACTGTGCATACTTAATTGAAACATAAACTGATATGAAAATCTTAAGTGATTTTTATTTTTAGCGCCAGTGACAATTCGCAAAATTTTGAAGCGTAAAAATTAATCAATAGCTTTTCGACCCAAATTCGCAGAAATAAATCGACGTTAAAATTTCCAGATTTACAGTATATATAACTTTAAAATTGTGTTTTTATTTTTATGCATTTATAATTATGATATATAGGTAGGTAAATAAAAGTTTTACAAATATATAAAATTACAATTATTAAAAGTGTCTGTGTTGATTTATTATACAATTTTGTTGAATTATTAATTATTTTTCCGCCAAAACTCTGCTGAGCGATTGGTTTATAAATATCACATGACTAGTGACCATAGACAGGTTTTGAATTTATTTGGGGTGTGACCACTCTCTTTCCGTGCTGTGGTACCAGCAGGTTGTGTTCTATAGATATCAGTTTACTTTAGTGGACTTTGGATTTTCCGTCATGGTATGTTTGACTTTTTGTTTAGTTTTTATCTTTCATGTTTGAGCATTGTTTCAGGATGAGATTTCTGCATTTCTATATTTTTCCAGTAGTTAAAAACTTGCATGTTTAATTCTCTTAGTATAGCACAGCACTTAATAAAATTTCCTGATAATTTGGAGAGCCTAAATTCCATAATTTTGGTAAGTCATTTGTTAAATACTATTTGTAAATGTAAGTGTAAATAATTGTTTTATTTTATTACTAAACTTTCATAATTAAATAGGTTCAGTGGAGATCACTTTATGAATTAAATTTTTGAGTGTTAAAACTATAACGATATTGAGTTAATGCGTTCAGATATGTATTAATCAGTGAGAGACTATTTTATGATTAGTGTTTTCTATTATAATATGAACACTTAATTGATTATTATATACATTACTGAGGTTTTGTACATTGTTTTGCAGGGCCTATTATTATGAATATCATATTTATCATGTATGACAGGATTTGAAATCATACAATATAACCTGCTGAACTTCAAACAGGTGTTGTTTTATTTCCATACACAATCAAGGTTTACATTTGGAGCCCCAAGTTAGGATCGAACTCATGACCCCTGGTTTACAAAATTACCAAATCTAAAACCTGAGGTTGTGGCCCAGGGAGGTAAGGAGGAAACTGGTTTACGTAGGTCAGCTAGAGTGAGGAAGAAACCAAAATGGCAAGAGTCATATGTCATGAGTCAGAGAGAGGTTAATGATGCAGGTAAGGAAAAATTGCAATTAATCACAAACTTAATCTGCTCGGATGTTTTGAAAGCTACTTCTCCGGATTTGATACAGAAAGTGGTTGATTCCATTGTAAAATGATGGGACATCATTTCATAGCCAGGGGGGGGGGGATGTATCTCTAATCTTACTTCTTACAAGTGATCCTTCTATAGATCCCATTAACATGGCACTGATGACCTTACCTGCAATAAGTGATTCCACTATAGCTCCCATTAACAAAGCACTGATGACCTAACCTTACCTCCAATAAGTGATCCAGCAATAGCTCCCATTAACATGACACTAATAACCTTACTTCCAATAAGTGATTCCACTATAGCTCCCATTAACATGGCATAGATGATCTTTTTTTACTTCCAATAATTGTTCCCACTACAGCTCCCATTTACATAGCCCTGGTGACATAGCCTTACCTCCAATATCCAATCTCGCATTAGCTCCCGTTAATAAAGCACATATGACCTTACTTCCAATAAGTGATCCCACACCAGCTCCCATTAACATGGCACTGATGACCTTACCTCCAATAAGTGATCCTGCGACAGCTCCCATTAACATGGCACTGATGACCATCTCCTGGAAGGAGCAGGACAGACAGAAGTCATCCCTCAGCTGTAACACTGCTCCAGAGATTATCCCTGTCAGCGAGAAAACAAAGCCTATTGAACAACAAGGCAGGTACAGCGAGTAAATTGTGGGTTGACCAAATGAGAGAAATGGATACAAAAGAGGAAGATAAATGCTGTATCACAGTGTACTTTAAAAAGTGGGTTTCATATTTTAGCTGCTTTGGTGAAGACATCAATTCACTAATTTAATAAACCACTAGGAAATTATTTATACGGTAAATTCAATACATGGAATGGACATGTGTGGCACTAATTTAAGATTACGCCCTAATTTTGAGTATGCCAATATAAGTACACATACGGTATACTAATCAGTAGGTCCTGAGACAAATGTATTTTTGTTTTTTTTTTAAATCAGTTCACGCCTCCTTGTTTTTAATTATCTTGATTTGTCACTACACACACTACCTATGTCATATCCAAATAACACTCCTCCCAAAGAGGCCATGATTGAGGCAAAGACCACATAGATGGAGCCACAGGTAGACTTGGATGGTATCCCATCATCCTCTACTGGGGCTGTCTGTAGGTGACACTCCTGTAATTCTATTTTAGTGGAATTCACAGCACTGTGGTCATCTGAGTCAGAATTGTCTGCAGCAGATACTTTGCTGAGAAGAACCTCTGAAAAAAATAACACATTTTTGTTTGGTACATTTTAAAAGTCTACTCAGTATTCAGAAAATGTACCAGTAGTTTTGATTTGTTTTATTATAAAAATGATTGCACTGTTCCTGCCCTCACCTAAGTCACCTTTGCAGACTATAAAATCTCTTTTAATAATAACTTAAAGATAGGTAAGGCCAGTGTTAAAGATGAGAATGGATGAGATAATATATGATCAGAATCAACAACAAAGTATATATGTGACGCGCCAAGCAAAAACCTCCCTTATCTCTATTATGACGTAACGTCAAAAGACGCGTCTAAAGTCAACAAGGTAAAAGCGACGTTAAAACGGCCCCTCCAAAAAAAACTCTCCCCAGCAGAACAAGGGTACCTTGTTTTATTTATATGCTAAGAAATATTCTTGGGTGTGGTTTGATGTAGTGTATTCTTTAAGAAGTTATTCTCCGTCAAGGGTCTGTGTGAGCTATGTTTTTCACAATTATTAAGTGTGCATTTTTTTAAGATGTCCAGTGGTGGTTAGAAAAATTTCCGCAAGGCCGTTTTTAAAATGAATTTTGTTTGCCCTCTCTCTATTCAGTTTTAATAAAAATGCGTCGGTAGGTGGGTCAATTATTGAAGGCATATTCTAAAATTAAAAAAAAAATTGTCAATTGGATGAGAAAATTCCGGAATGACGCAATAATTTGGATGTTTTGTAAAGATTTTAGTCGGTTCATCTTAAAAGGTAAAACAAACAAGACTTAGTTCTTGAAAATAGTTTTCTTTTATTTAAACTGCTAATTTCCTGCTTTTTCATCCTGATGTACATGCCAGAAAAATTAAACAGGAGCATTAAACTACTGTCTAGAAAAGGTATTTTTTTAAAATAGTGATGCAGTAAAAATTGACCTCTCTTAGCTATCCAATTTATACGTGAGCAGCTAACGCTGCGGTTTATATTTTAAAAAATGTAAGTTATTCCAACCCAGTTTATACCGTTTATGTAAATTGGATAGTTTTTTTTATTCCTTATAATTTAATTGTAAGTTAAAATTCATTCAATGTATGAACAAAATAGATTTTCATCAAAATCACTTCAACAGTTCAATTGAAATTTTACATCAGGCGGATCGATGTTTTTTACGCAATTGATTGTGACATAGGTAGCCCAATTTATAATGCAATAAATAGTTATTTTTTATACAATCAAATACCGCGTTATAACCATAATTAAAGTGCAGAAGTACATACTTACATCTTTTCACTTCCGTAGTCACGGTAGATGATGTAAGTTAGAAAAATGCATTGCTCTTTGTTTCACTTTTCTGTGCAAGTAGTAAGAACTGTACATAATCTTTGATAGCTTTCCTAGATTTTCGGTAAATGGTGAAGTTTAAATAAAAAATGTTATTCTCTATAGATACGACACAGAGTATAATCTATTTGACTTGATCACTTCTTCCGGAACTAGTTTCTAGCTGTTGATTTAAAATGTTCATTTTGAAGAAAGGACTTTCAAGTTTCTCAATTTATTTTTTAGGCGTTTATCACCTTTTCATTTTGTATGCAAAATGTAGACCCCCCCCTTCCCTTCTCCTGTGTCTGCTCTATCTCTTTGGAGACTTCGAGCAAATTTAGTCGTCACAGTACGGATGCTCGCTTACATTCTAAGTTATAGTCCCACTTTCTAAGATATTTTATGATTGAGAATAAAACAGATTGGACATATGTTTATCGACATTTTCAGCGGGGAAAAAATGAAACATTCCGTTTTTTGCTGCACTGTTACACTCGGAGTTCCTCGGATGACTCGTACCTCGCACATTACGGAGCGTAGCGGAGTCAGCCGAGGATTGTCGATTGGCACTGTTATGTATTCATAATCCGTTTGCTGATGTTAAAGTGTAAACCCATTGCATCAAATGTGAAACTGGCAAACATGATACATCACTAAAATGTTATAAGTAATACAAATTGTTACAAATTAATACAAATTGTTTGAACACTTTTAAAATAAGGTGAAGTGGTGACTTTAAAGTTTTGGATTCCTGATAGCAACATGATGTCGGTCATTTATAAAATCGCCGAATCAAGCTGTAACGCAGTCTCGGGTGCTTATTAAGCCCTTTAAACTGAGAACAGAATAAAAATTTTCATTTTAATAATTTTATTTTAACCTTCAATATTATTTCCCAGACATTTATTTACCAACATTTTATGATTTCACATCTACCTTGGAAAATAATACTCTTTTTTCCTTCTGTTAAATTGCATTATAAAATGAATATTTTTATGCATTTCAAATTACACGTAATTTGATATAAACATTTAACAAACTAAAACAATTTCAATAATATTTTCCCCTGCAAAAGTCGCATTGTACATGCCTACATGTACATACATACATGTACATCTATGGGGAGTTTTGTGCAAAATTAGCAAAACTAGTACGGTACAAATCTGCACAAAATACGGAGAAAAAAAATTAATGATCAAAACGCTCTATGTTTCAAGATCATGGATTTATCGAACATAAAAATTAGGGATGTAAAATCGGTCAATTTTTAATACTCGGTTACTCGGACGTTTTTCCGATCGAGTACCCGGGTACTCGGTAAAAGTGTAAATAAATATGAACAAGTAAATTGATGAATGTAAAACATTGTAAATTATTATAGAAATAAAACCACATGCTCTGATAGGAGGTTTACCTGTTAATGCATTTTTGTTGTAACAATGATTAGCACTTCGTGCCCGACTAAATTTAATACAACATTTTTTTAAGTTCAATTTATTAATCAGATAAACACAAAAAAATAAAATCGTTAGTGGTTCACGGTGTTTTTGTTTTAAAAAAATCTACTCCGTAAGGCCAAAAATAAAAATAGTCTTGTTTCCTGCTACCCGACCTACCCTATTTTTTTGCAGCCGACCCTAAAGTTTTTTTTTAGTTTTTGGGAAAAAAAATCAGGAATTTTGGAATTTCATGTTCGAAAACTGAAAAAAAATATATATTCCAGTGGAATTTCATAAAATTCTATGTTTTAAATAAGGACTTTCTTAAAATACCACTTGAGTTGTGCATCAAAAGACATGAAATTCAAATTTAAAAGGCAATATTGACCTGTGGCATGTTTAATTTGATGTTGTAATAGAACATATCCAAAGAAACACTGCCAGAAAAAAATAAAATAAAAAATAAAAATAAAATAATTTCCCTACCTACCTACCCTATTTTTTTTTCAAGCTGGTAGCAGGAAACAAGACTATTATTTTTTTTGGCCTAATTGTAATGTAACTGTTGCGTTTGACGTCCAGGTATCAGTCGTACAGTTTGACTTGAACTTGAGCAAGTTCTAACAGAGCGGATTTACGATTTTCGTATACTTTTCGATCCTAGATTTTATAGTATAACGGTACGGTATTTTGTAGTTTGGTGCAAAGATGGACATAAGTTTTTTTTTAAGTCTTTGTCTTCAACCATTTGTACATGTATTGGCATGTAATCTAACACAACCATATCAACAATCGCACGTGTAATATCATCTGTCTCTTTTCCCCGAGAATTTACGGCTTCTATGAGACTTGACAAAATTGTCTAATTTATTTAATCATAACCGAAACTTAAACGATGTTCAGTGAAAACAAATAAAGCAAATAATTAAATAAGGGTAGAAGATAACCGAAGGTGAGAAAAGCCAGGTAACAGGCGCTTGGTCACGATAATTACTGTATAAACACTGCCACGGGCGATAACAGTCATTTAGAGGAGAAGGAAACCCTAATTACTGTATGTACAAGTGCAATGAGTATTTTACGTTTAAAAACAGATTGTTTGATGCATTAATAGATAAGCTAAGAAATATTCAAAAATATACATCCGAGTAACCGAGTACCGATTTTAGTATTCGATACTCGGACGTTCGATCGAGTACCCGGTTAACCGGGTACTCGTTGACATCCCTAATAAAAATACATGTTGGCCGACTTGAATATTGCGTACTTCTTCATCTTACCCATACATACATCCAAAGAAGAAAAGGATAGAACTCTACAAGAGAAACATACAGTTTATTCATGGATGCAGAGTATCTTATCAATAAGCCAAATTTATTTTTGTGAAAGTGCAGGAATGTGTCAATCAAACCGCCAAAAAATTTGAAGTTTTAATAACTTTTAAAAGAAATAAGATTTTTTATCAATTTTTGTGTGAAATGCTATTAAAATATATAATTCGTGATATTATACAGAAAATATTAACTTCAGATCTGTGTCCAAGGACCTTTAAGGGTTAACCTGATAGCCCAAGCTCGTAGGTAGATATGCATGTATTGTTTGTATAAACCACAATATGGGTATTCATCTAAATGTTGCTTATTTCCTTTTACCGTTGCAATGATGTAGATTTCTGCCATTTTCTTGCATTAACAAAGCCATAAATTTGAACGTCTTT
>NW_026937281.1:67500-77304 GCF_032062105.1 Saccostrea cuccullata
TTTTGGCAGAGAGACCAATGCTTATCATAATCATGCCAACAGTTTGACAGCTTCATATCAGGAAGTAAAAGAGATTTCTGATGATTGAATTACTTTTGATAAATGGCCCCACCCATCAGGCTCCTAAAAGTATGTGGAAATAATTATAATTTTTGTAACCCATTGCCCATAATGCTACAATTATACAAAAATTAATTATTAAATTTACTTTAAATTGATTCAGCAATTTCAGAGAAAAAACTAAAAATGTTCAAAAGTTTACAATTGGAGGACCTTGCACAGCTGCACAATGGACAACAGATAATATCCAGCAAAGAAACAGATTGAATAGGTCACGTTAATTGTCTCAAGTGAGCTTGTACAACTTGAGAGGAAGCCTACATTTCCTTAATTTATTTTTTTTTAAAGATACAAGTGCTTCATAAAATAAATTTAATCTACATGCATTTCCAACACCAACATCACCTGAATCAGCGACATGCAAATTAAGATGATAAATGAATCAAGTGAAGTCACCATTATTTCAATTAAAAAATAAAAAAAAATATATAAGAACTAACTTAAAATTAAAGAACATACTTGTATCTGTTTTAGGATTTTCCTTTTTTAAAACTGTGAAATATAAAGTTTATCATAAAGTAATTATGTACCTGAATCGCTGGAAAATTCAAGTTCATTATCAGAATCTGAAAAATCTGGGAAAGTTATCCGTGTTTCACACATTTCGGTGTAAGACAAATAGTAAGTCCTTCCAAAGGTACATTTCTTGTATTAATGTCAAAATATTCTCTAACCACATCTCAAAAATTCATCCAGTGTAATTAAAAGTTTGGCTGCTTTTAGAGGGTCATTTGAGTGTGCATAATGTCACGTTAAACAAGTGAGAAACAGCCAGTTGATATGTGTTGCCCTTCAAATTGTACCTCATGTCTCGCAACATGTCATACATCAATGAACACAATTTTTACTAATATAAGACAAGAATTCAACCATGAAAATCAATATTTTAGGGTACACTTAATCTAAAAATTGCTTCAGGGTTTCACTGGATACAAATACTAAATAATGAGTAAATAAAACTCTCTCTAACAAGATGAAAAACAAATTTAAATGTTGTCGTCTTTTTTTCCATAAATGTCAGATAACGATAATTTGCTTAAAATAAGAGGTGATTCAGGACATTAAGATTTGACTTTCATATTCAAACGCCTAAGTACATTTCACATGATATAAACATAAATTTCAGTTTTTTTAGTATCATCTTGTCAATTTTTTTAGGATTAATTGCGAATAAATTACAACGTCAAAAAATGTAATGAGTGCAGTTAACTATATTACAAGGTGATAAAATTTTATAAACATTTAATACAAACAATTTCACTAGATGAAAAAATAACAGTATGGCATTCAGGATTTATCAAATGATTGAAATGTAATAATTATAAAAGTAATTATGGCATTTTTTATGAAATGCAGTTTTGTCACTAAAAATATTATAATCATATATTTAAATAACAACCAAATTTATTTCAATGTGTATGCTTAAATTTCCTGAAATCCTTGTATTGTTTAGAGAAAACTCCTGAATCATACAAATCTTTGTTTTGGAAATATTGTTTAAGTACTTTATTTTTAATAATTAAGTCACATGTATGAATTATCAGTGAGAAAGAAGCAGTGGTATATTGAGAAAAATTCTTAACAGATTTCCCGTTTGTAATATCGATTGTAACCCCACCCTACCCTAGGGGTCATGATTTGGACAATTTGGAATATACACTACCCAAGGATGCTTTCACCTAAGTTTAAACTTTTCTGATCCAGTGGTTCTTGAGAAGATGATTTTTAAAGAGTGTTCCTATATATTTCAATGTAAAACTTGGATTCCATATTGTGGCCCCACCCCACCCTGGGGGTCATTATTTTAACAATTTAGAATCTACACTACCCCCAGAATGCTTCCACATAACTAAGAGTCAGCTTTTCTGCCCCAGTGGTTTTTGAGAAGAACATTTCCAAAGACTTTTCCTATATAAATACATGTAGTTCAATATAAAACTTGAATTCCCTATTCGTATTGTGGCCCCACTCTACCCCCGGGAGTCATGATTTGAACAATTAAAAATCTACACTACACAAGGATGCTTCCACATAAGTTTTAGCTTTTCTGGCCAAACAATTCTTGAGAAGATTTTCCTATATACTACAATGTAAAACTTGGATTCCCTATTGTGGCCTCGCTCAATCCCCAGGGGTTATTATTTTAGCAATTTAAACTCTACACTACCCCAGGATGCTTCCACATAAGTTTCAGCTTCTCTATCCAAGTGGTTCTTGAGAAAATTTTTTAATGACCCCAACCTTATTTTTGTTTTTTCTTGATTATCTCCCCTTGCAAGGGGATTTGGCCCTTCATTTAAAAAATTTAAATGCCTCTTCACCCAAGAATGCTTTGTACCAAGTTTGGTTAAAATTGGCCCATTAGTTTCTTGAGAGGAAGTTGAAAATGTGAAAAGTTAACAGACAGACAGCTATAGATAGACAGGCAGATGACAGACAATGGGTGATCAGAAAAGCACATGAGGTTTCAGCTGAAGTGAGCTAAAAAAGAAATTTACAATAAAAATATAAAACAATAATTTCACACCCTGTAAATATCCTAAATTTTACAAATTAATTCACCACTGTTTCATCTATAGTAGCACTTTATATACAAGGAATTGCTACCCTAGTTTAATAAAACTCACTGCCTTAAATAAAAAAAACAAGTATTAAATGAGCTCACCTTCCTCTTCCAGCAGATGGGCTGCCATGACAGTTTCTGCAGCATTTCATTACACATATTTCTTGTTCATCCTGTAAAAGAGTTTTACTGACATGACTATGTATCCATAACAATAAAAATAGGTCCTCTTTATTAGCAAGGCCAAAGGAAATTGGTTTCACTGTAATTGTAAACATATACACACGTCAAAGGGAAATTCAATATCATTTCACAAATATATGTCATTCCAGATCTGTATGAGGCGTGAATCATGTACAAACAATATGCTCGGCTTGCCTTAAGATACATCTATAGTGAATATCTATGCAGCTTCGTATTCTTCATGGAAACATTCAAATGTACACTTAGACATGTCTGGGTAAGAGGCAGTTGAAAATGTGATAGCTGTGGGCATGAGCCTAAATTTATTCATTTTCCCAACTCAAAGAAGTGCAATTTAATCACTTGCTAGAGGGTACAAACCACGCTTTTTTCCAATTTATCTCTCAATTGATTTCACAAAGAAATGTAAAGGCACAAAACCTATTCTACAAAAAAAATATCTAGCAGACTCCTAGGAAACAGAGGCCTGTTCTACAGAACATGCACTCACCAAAAATCCTTATACCTCCAGCAGAAATGTTCGCGAAGAGTGCTTGTTCTGTTGAACAGGCCTCAGATTTCACACACCACCATGACTTTAGACATTGTTAGAGTTTACACAGGAATAAAAGTGCTAGAGATAAATATCTTTTGAGCTCGGTTTCTAGTTCCTTACATACTGAATTTATTTTTGAGAGTACCAAGTTGCTTTTTATAAGGCTTCTAGTATAACTTCAAGATAGTTTAAAGATATATTGCATTGTAATCAGTACTAAATCAATGTATAATAAAATAAGGTTTGTTTTTTTTTACCTGAACTTAATGATTTAAAGCCTGCATGGATCTTTATCCAATGAGAGGACATTATTTCTAACCATTACTTCCGTAATAATGTAAGGTCATAAAGAACATATGTTTATTTTTTTTGGTCAATGTACTTCACTTCAATTTCTGGTACATGTACATGGATATAGTTGTAGCAAGTTTTAATAATAGATTTGGACTGGTTGAAATTCTACTTTTTATTTTGTTTAACTCAACAAGTCCAAATGGGGATTACGCTACATCAAATAAATCATTAATATTATTGAATCTTTTAAGTGTTTGCCTAACAAAATCAATCCATGCAATACTGAGCACAATAAACATGATAAACAGCTGTGTTTGTGGACTTTATTATCATAATTATATTTACACTAAAAGTCCATTTCTTTCATTTCATAGCAAACATTCAGTAATAGTCCATGTACCTGAATATTAAACACATAAATAAAACAAACTACATGTATTAAAGAAGCCTTAACACTGATACATTGCTGTCAATTTCAGTTTTTGTTCTTCATTTTAAATTTCTAATTTTATTAAAAAAATAACCTTCAATAGTTTAATGAATTCAAATACAATGTAACATAAAATTCTAAAATTTAAAAGACAAAAACATTCTTCATAACAGCATGTAAAACACCTGTGTTTGTATAAAACAGGAACAAAAGCTCTGTTGTTGTTAATCAAAGTTGTCCCTATGACAATGGAGTGGGGAATTTCCCTGCCTATAATGAATTGTTAGGAACAATTGTTTTAACAGGTACATACCTCATGGTATTTTCACTTTGTGCAGAATCACTTTTTTTTAATCAATATTTTATTATGTCAGTAAGATCACATAATTGGATTGGACATCAGGCATGGCCTACATAAGTCCTCTACAAGAATCACTTTCAGCATAAGTCGCCACTCAATTCAGTTGGGTGGTCAGGTGGATAAATTAAGTGCCATGTCCAAGGACTTGTCAATGCCCACAGCAGGCCTTGAGTTTACTAGCAACCTTTGGGAAACTGGCCAACCCCCCTATGACCATGGAGCCATATGCTTCACATTTAAAATTTATATGTCAATGAACAATTTTATCGTAAAGTTCATATGTACATAAAATTGATAGATTTGATGTATAATACTTCTTGTGTTTCTTCCTTCATACTTCTATAGAGTTTTAACTAGGACTGGGACGATATATTGAGATATCGAGATATTGTGATATATGTGAGGATGATGCATATATCGATACATTTGAAAAAATATCGAAATATCGCCCAATAAATCTGACTTTTGTTTTTCTTTGTTTATTTAACATTTGGGGTTTAATATGTAAAATAAATAAGTTTAATATGAATTTAGATATGAAATAAATAATAATTAACACCACCTGAGTAAAATATTCTTGTTTTACAACATATAAACAATTATTTTGAATAAATTATTCTCATTTGCAAAGAAATAATTTGTTTATTTCAATGCAAAAAAGATTTTACAAGCAATTAAATATATCGTGATACATATCATATCGTGGCTCAAATATCGTGATACGTATCGATATAGAAAAAGTTGTATCGTCCCAGCCCTAGTTTTAAGCTGAACATTTTAATAAAGAACATTTTTAAAATTTACTATTTATCTGTTAAATCAAGGCAAGTCTAATTTAATATTGATCTTTTGTTGTTACCACTAGAACATAGTTTGTGGTGAGATTCAATAAGCAAAGGATTGTGATTCCAAAGGTTCTGAGGACAAAAATTCTATTGAATAAATGTGTACTATAGTCCAAATTTTCTTTTCACCCAGGCTTTTGCGTTAGAGCTCGCAGGGACCATCAGCATTTTGCGTAACTCGCTGCACTCACTATTACTTTTCATTAAAAAGGGTAAAAACACTGTGACAAAGGATGCCATTGCTTTAAACATTTAGCAAATTATTTAACTAGCACTGTTCAAGACCTCATTCTAGCGGTAGGGTTACTATACCCTACTTCAGTTAGAATAATCTACTGTGTCTCGTTACAGGCCCTCACCACGGAATCCATAAGACATTATCATTTTAACGATAGAATATTCTTCATTTATCCCTTACTCCTGTACAAACCCTAATGGTAATTAAATTAAACTGATGCACTGATATAAAATTAATTTGATTCCTTCCAGCATCTGTAATACTAATAAAATCTATATATCCAACAACAACTGGTATTTGTTTCTGTAATAAATATATTAGCAATTTAGCCCATATTATTCTGTATAACAATACATAAATTAAGCAATTTATTAGACTAACAGTAACAGAAAACAATTTTATCAGTTATGGAGTTGTTTTCTGTTACTGTTAGTCTAATAAATTGCTTAATTTATGTAAAAGCCTGCAGTCAACATTATGATTTTATTAAAGTCATAATGTTGACTACAGGCTTTTGAAACTCACACATTCAGTCTAGACGAACTCCTAAAACGGCGTTAACGGAAGTGAGAATTTCAGTCCAGAAAAGACTCCAAAAAAAGAGTCCAACGCATGCGCAGTTAAATAAAAAACGGTGAAAAATCGTGAAAAGTGGGCTCTTATAAAAAGTGTTTTTGCAAAAAATTGGATTACCTTACAATAATGTAAGTTCTCAGAAATGATTAATAATAAATGGTTTTAGAGAACGTATTTGTTAGAATTTTGATTTCATGTGCAAATAGTTTTTAATTTCAAGTCAAAGTTGACCAACTTCGAGGTTCAGCCAGACATCGTACAAGTAGGATACAAAATACAAATTAAACAGTCGTAATCTTATGAAAACATCTCTGTGGTTGATGATTTGTTTGTAGTGACTAAGTTAGTCATTTTCGAACTACTTTTACTGATTTTAGATGTTTATTTTGTAAGTAAGGAACGCTGGCGAATTTTCATTTCGAATTTCCTCTGTCTTTCATGTCTATCGTGTACGAATGAATTTCAGCATGTTTAGATCAGCAATGAGCAACTGCATTGTAAATACATCTTACCAATAATAAAAAAAGTACTGAATTGATGGTTTTAATCATAAATAGAGTCGATCAGGTGACAGTTACATGAGAATCCATTCAGTTTCCACATTTCCTCCGAGGCTTTTTTGAAGAAAGTTCACGTTTCAAGTTAGATCAAATACAAAGAAAAAAAACGTTTGGGAATTAAATATATAATAAAAGGGAAAAATATGTAAAATTGAACAATGCAATATATATGTTGTAACTGTTAAACATTGACCGAATTTTTACCTATTTGTAATATTATTTCGTCATATAATCCTGTATGACATCTGAATATTGAGAGCGTTATAGTTATCACCATCGCTATATACCTAATGTTTTCACAAATGAATAGATATAATCATGAAAACATTTTTAGAATTATAATTTATGAGTTTAAGAACTTAAAAAAATCATTCTTTTAAAATTACGATTAAAAAGTCTTCTCAAATCGAACCTGTTCATAAAAAAAAAACAAAAAAAAAAAAACGATATATAAGTGTCTTAGAAGTAAAATTTAAGCATTTATAGTAGGAATGACATAAAATTTAAATCAAGGGGACAATAAATTAAGTTAGAAAATTAATTCTTACCGACTTTATTGAATCCCGGTGTCGTACGTATATCCCAAATCACTATTATTCAAGAATACAGAGCGATAAATAAGTCAATAACCACTTAATAATTTAATGGGTACAATTATTTATTTAAAAAAAAATTGAAATCCACTAAATACAGCCATCATTAAGTCGTATTTGTGGAGAAAGCGAACGACAATCCATCGTTTGTTTACATCGGAAGCCATTTTGCCGCAATGCATGACGGAGCCAAAGACTTCTTTTTTGGAGTTCACGCCGTTTTTGGAGTTCGTCTAGACTGCACATTCACAAATTATCTTAAAGATACCTCAACACTAGAATACAAAAACAGAACAGTATACTACCTACCTACATCTTCTGTGCAGTGCTTATAATCTAATAACTAAAGAAATGGTCAATATTGTGGTATTGACAAACCCCGAATCGGCGAATGATCGATGTTTGTACTTTCGTTTTCCCATAACATCAAAGGAGTTCCGAGTTCTACCTGGAGTAGTCGTTCCTACGAGAGTTTTTCTTGGCGAGTTTCTACAAAATAACTGCATTGATTTTAAAATTGTAAAACCAGTGACGTATAAAAATTTATATGCCTCTGGTAAAACTGAGTGATGACATTGTGGCTCTCACTTTCTTTTCTTTTTTCAGTACAGAATAAAACTAGCTGCAATAATGTAGCCCTCTCCGATTTTTTTTTTATTCTGATGTTTTCTGGAGAGGGCTTCTCCGTAATGGTGCAAATATTTTTTTTAATAGGAGCGACTGCAGGCAAAATAAATTATTTTTACATTCAACTTACTTCTAATAAGACGAAATTTTTATTCACTGTCAACAACAGACCCCGTTAAATGCGAAAAACTTGTAAAATAACTCTGCATGTTTCCTGGTAGTTTACTTCAGCAGCCATGACAGTTCACGCGTGACGTAATGAGACTTTCGCTTGAAATTTAGAACAACTGAATAAAGCAATTATCGGTGTTTATAAATGATTGCGCTAATTTTCATCACAAAAACATAGGTATATAAAACCATTTTAAGTGTTATTTTTATGCAAGCAGCGATATTTATGCTTAAAATAAGGAAATTCCAAAAAGATCCGCTCCTATAGAACCTAAATTCTCATTGGGTGCGTTCACAGTTCTACCATTAGTACCAACTTTCAATATACCATTGGTACAATAATTTGACAATGGTACCAACTGTACCAATAAACCCTGAACGGGTATTGGCATACAAATGTAACAATTTTACCAATGTTACCAATGGGAGTCCAATGGAGACGTTGGTAATACTGAATTATAGATTTCATTGTCTTCTAAGTTATAGGCACATGCCATAATCACAAAAAAATTATAGTAGACTCATATCCGACAAACAAACCACATTAGGATCAAACTTCTTTAGTTGCCATATCTAGTTTTATATAATCCATTTAATGGATCATGTCTAAATCATACTTCAAAATCATGAATATAAGTGTTTGATATGATTTTTATGTGATTTTGGTATGATTTGTTAAAAAGGGTTAGAGGAAAAATCGTTTATATCATTTTAAATCCGGGATCCCAGTCTTTCTTGCTTGTTGCCATGTTGATAACTAGCTGTGACGTCATTTACCAACACTAACCACACTCTAGACTGTCTGCAGAAAAATCTACCATTGGCAAAAAACATTGGTACCAGTGGCATGCCAATGGTAAATAATTTTACCAACGGCAACTTTTGTCTACCAACGGCAGAACTGTGAACGCACCCAGTGGCTGTCCCAAAATACAATCTATCAAGTTCAGTAAACATGGCGGATAAATTCGAGTTGTGATGTTGACATACACGAAAAATAAGCGATATAGGGATCGTTCTGTATATTTTTGCAGTGATTTACGTCTTGGATGTATACTTATTTGGAGTCAAGGTAAGAAATGTTAATAAAATAGCCATTAACTGATAATTTGAGCCGAAATCCGTGCGGGAGCGAATCACACCCGCAGCTGCACCACTATGGAGATCCTAAGGAGTTGTAGCCCTCTCCCAAAAAAAAAAAAAAAAAAAAAAAAAAAAAAGGGAGAGGGCTACATTATTGCAGCTAGGCGCCCCCCCCCAACTCCAAATCCTGGATCCGCGCCTGATCATTTCATTTGATATGCACAACCTTCCAGTTCATCCTTGATCAGCTGATCAGCCTTGATTTCTAGTCCGCAGTACTGATTTTTAAGCACAATGGTAGGACCTAATTCTTTCATTTTTAGCTCACCTGAGCTGAAAGCTCAAGTGAGCTTTTCTGATCACATTTTGTCCGGCGTCCGTCTGTCTGTCTGTCTGTCTGTAAACTTTTCACATTTTCGACTTCTTCTCAAGAACCGCTGGGCCAATTTCAACCAAACTTGCCACAAAGTATCCTTGGGTGAAGGGGAGTCAAGTTTGTTCAAATGAAGGGCCATGCCCTCATTCAAGGGGAGATAATTGGGAATTAATGAAAACTTGGTGGCATATCTTAAAAATCTTCTTCTCAAGAACCACAGTGCCAGGA
>NW_026937282.1:0-7707 GCF_032062105.1 Saccostrea cuccullata
TTACAAACCTTTAATTTGGATTTTTAATCTCAGTTTTATCAAAAGGGATCAATTGTCCATAGAATAAATAGATCAGTTTGTTTAATAGAAAAAATTATTTTAACTCTACAGAAGTTAAAATGTGATGACATAGTCCAAATTTATTTGTAAAATATCATTTGAAAGAGCTTTAGATCTTTTGAAAGAGAGTGATTTGGTTTGTGCTTTCTGCTGCTGAAAGTATATATAATCAATTATCCGTATAGATCACAAATTTATTTGCTGAAATACAAATTTATCGTTGATATATGAAATTTAAAATTACCCACATTTTCTAAACAATGCTTTTCTTGCACCGAGTGTCCGATAACAACCGCGTTGCCGATAACGCGTTGATAGTGTGCACCCCCCAAAGTAAAATGGAAAAGTCGCATGTTTTGCTGTGGCCGGTAAACCCAAAATATGTGTCAATCAAAAAGTAAAAAGGATAAAGGCAATATGTAACAAAGATTCTGTAAAAGTTGCATCAAATTTCACTCAGTGGTAAAAGAGGAGTTGCATAAGAGATGGGTATACCACAAAGCGTAGCAGACAGACAAACGGACGGACGTACCACACTACTCAACGCGTTATCGGCAACTCGGTTGTTATCGGACACTCGGTGCAAAAAAAGCATTGTTTAGAAAATGTGGGTAATTTTAAATTTCATATATCAACGATAAATTTGTATTTCAGCAAATAAAGTTTGTGATTATGACAAAAATTAGTTCCCCAAACGGAGTTTGGGAACATATTGTTTTTACTCGGTTTCTTATTAAGGTTTCCGTCTTCAGCAAGACCTTATTGTTATTCTTAGGTTCCTTTTTCACTTTTATTTTTAAAGGCTTCCGTCTTACGGAAACCTTATAGTTATTCTACTGTTTCTTATTATTATTATTATTATTATTTTTTTCTTTTTATTTTTTTTTTCCCCAAAATTTTGTGCACGCGATTTCTCAAGACTACTATGGAATTACATGAAATTTTCAGAAACGATGTATCGAAACATTGATCTATCTGAGCTTTTTTTGAAAATTTTTATCTGGTGCCAAGTTACGGGACATTTCCTGATTTTAAAATGACATTTTGTCTGTGGTTAATCTCAAAACGGTAAAAGATATCAATGTGAAACTTTAGGGATAATAGATCGTGATAGATACTATCCAGGACGCACCTTTTCGTTCGTCGTCAATACTTCCTGTCGTTAGGAGATGCGAATTGAAAAAAGCGTATTTTCTAACTTTTTTGTTTTCCAATATTTTTTATTTATTTTTGGAATATTAATAGAGACCTTTCTATTGATGCTAACTATATAAGTTGTTTGATTATTGGTTAATCTGAACTCTAGATATTAATATTTGAAAATCTGAAGGGGGCCCCAAAGATGGCGGCTGCCTCTGAACTCCGCCATTTCGCGAGTAGGGGTTTATGGAGGCAGCTGAGCGTTTGATTAAACGATTCTGACATAAGGATACTTGAAATGAAAAAAACTACTTCGACTCTCACGTAGTAGTGAAATGGTTGGAGGAGTTACGTCCCGTTACTTTTTATATTATAATAGCTAATCAATAAAAATATTTAAAATTTGTTCAATTGACAAAAGAATTATACAAGTATTTTTATAAATGATGTTCTGTTAGAAAATAATAAAAGTGTTGCCAAAAGAAAGGCAGTCTGTTGTATTTTATCAATATGATATCTGATAACTTATGATCTTGTTTAAAGTTGAGGTACAAGGGGGCAGTACAGCCAACTGGTTTGTGTCTTCATTTTTAAAGAATCCAATTGGTGTAACGATCAAATCGGATTGTGCAAAGTTGCTGTAGTTGGGACTAGTTAAAATATAGTTGCGTGACATTAGCTATAGGTTTGTTTAGGAAAAGCTCTTACAAAGTTAAATCCTACTGTGTAAGTATGTTGTAGCCACTTGGCTAGAGTTATATAGGCAACTTGGTAAGCAGTAATACACCAGGCAGGTGTTAAAGGCTAAATCAAGAGGCACCAGGCAGATAGATGTTGACTTATATAGTCAGTTATACGATATATAAGATATATATCAGTTATAAGATATATAATTATACAAAGCACTTAGGTCATTTGATTTAAAGACACCAGGCAGGTGTCATATTATTATCTGTATATATTGCATTCAATCATATCCCTAGTAAAACTCTAATCCGAGCACGGACCTACTGACCGCTAGATCCGACACGTTACAGAGTACGTTGCAATTGAGTGTCAATCTTAAAACTTAATTTCCGTTTCACTGCTTTAGTGTAACTGGGATAGATATGATATGTAATGTGTATAATGTGTTACATATACTTTCTTAACGTCGAAATAAAATAAAAGGGCTAAGAATGTTTTATTTTTTAAAAATTTTAAATTTATGCTATCATACCTATCAAAGATCAGTCCAAAAAAAAGGCGCGAATATTTACTCGTGGCGTTTGGCGCGAAATTATGAATGCTTTTTATAATTCTTAAAAGACTGTTGCAAAAGTACCGTGGTATACACAAGTATATTTAGAGCAGTACTCCCAATAGCTTAATGGTTTGCGCGTTGGGGGTATAAAAGTAAAAAAAAAAACGCATTCACGTTGGCGAAGGTTTTCCTCCTTTTACCAAAATTTTGAATTCTTTTTAGCTCGATTTTACGTGGGTTTCTTTTCCTAAAACGGGCGGAAATCTCTCGTTGCTCGCAACGAGATCTATCTAGTTATTATTGTTTTTTTTCTTACCGATTTTGTGCACGCGATTTCTCGAAAACGGGTCCATGGATTTCCATGAAACTTTAGGACTTATGTTACATTACTTGAACCTTATGCGTTTTTTTCTGTTTTGATGAGTCACTTTGGTGGAGTTATCAGCACTTTAATGATTTTTTAAGGGGTTTGGGTTTTTTTCCCCAATTTTCTCCGAAATGGCTTTAGTAGATGCTTGATACTTTCAGGTCTTGTAGATCAATGTCTGTAAAATTTTCGGAAAGTATCTGAATTTTACCGGAAGTGCCGCACGTGGGCGTCGCTATGGCCGAAAAAACGTCGTATCACAATTTCAAAATTTTTAACACCTTAACACTTTAATACAGGGAATAAGGCACCAAAAGGGAGTTGGGGAGCGTTTGGGAAAAACGTAACGGTTCCCGTTACAATTAGCCCTAGTTGATTATACTTTCAGCAGCAGAAAGCACAAACCAAATCACTCTCGTTCAAAAGATCTACAACTCCTTCAAACGATATTTTACAAAAAATTCGGAATATATCATCACATTTTAACTTCTGTAGAATTCAAAATTAGTTTATTCTATCAAACAAATAGGTCTATTTATTCTATGGACCATCAGATACCTTAAGATCAGCAAACTGAGATTAAAAATCCAAATTAAGGGTTAGTAAACAGTCTTTTAAAATGTCTCGTTAGTTGAAAAAAATGTTATCGTCAACTGGGTTTGCCGGATACTTCGGTTTTTGACGGGTGTACGTTATCGGAAACTCAGGTTAAAATGTTTCCTTTAGCTTCATAAATAGATTGGAAAATTCCATTATAATCTGCAAATTCTTGAAAATAGCAAACGTTAAAGTTTGTTTTGATATAAAATTATAAATGTATATAGATAAGATTAATAATTATAAATTTATTATAGAACTACACATATGTTCAACCATTTTTTTTTTTCCATTCAAGATAACCTCTTGAAACTGCTTCAGGCAGTTTCAAACGAAATTATCATGTTTAATTAATGATAACAATTTTGCTTTCGTCTTCCGAAAAAGTTTACATGTCTTACGTTTTTTTTAAAAAAAAAAAAAAAAGTTCAATTTCCCCCATATCCCCAACTATTTTTTTTCGTCCAGTAATGTTAATCGTATTATCACGTCACAATTACACATATATTGCAGGTGTGGCTTAAGAAGGGATCCCCCAAATTATGAAAGAAGTGCCTGTGGTTGTGACGTAGAACTTATGTTGCTCCGCAGAAGAACGTAACAATTTTTAGAAGTTTAAAAATAAATCACCCAATTTATAGGACTTTTTAAATATTACATGTGATCTTGTGTCAATCAAACAGCTCCCAACAGAAAGAAAAATTTTAAATTCTTAATTTTTTTTATACAATGTAATATGGATATGTAGTAGTTTAAAAGAGACTATCCTTTAACAAAAAGCGTGGTTCAGAAAAAAATATTTTTTTTTTAAAAAATGAGTTAAGGGGGCCACGGGAATTTATTTTCCAACCGTTAAAAATACCTATTAAGGGGGGGGGTTGGTTGATTCACTTCAGTTCCTCGTATTTTTAACTTTTTCTACAAACAATTATTTGAGTTTTCAATTAAAAGGGGGGGGGGGGTTAGAGATTTTTTGTTCAGATAAACACCCAATAGCAATGCAAAATGACATACCCCCCCCCCCTATCTGATCATTAGTGCTATCAACACATTGAATTTGAGCACACTGCAGGATGTAACAACCTCCGATGTTTTTAGAGATCCTATTACATTTTCAAAATTTTTTTTAAAGTCAAAATTTTGAATTTTATGTCATATATTTTGGTCAACTCCCTTTTTGGAAATTCATCTAACCCCCTTAGTTTAAATTGTTTTGTATGTAATACCAAACTGATAAATGTATTCGTGTTCGAAAATTTTTGAAACTCTGCGGCGACTAACCTAAGTGATCAAAATGGGTAGCAACTGTTTCTTCGCCATGCGTTCAGCAACTTGATTGTATGTTGTTTAACGCCCTCCTGCTTTTTTTAGTCATATGGAGACGCCATCACTTGCCGACGGAGAGCTTCAAAATTTGCTATACTCAATAGGGCCTTTGAGCAGTGAGGGAACTTTTTTGTGCTAGCACCTACTGCGACGTCCCCTGTGGATAAACCCGCGACGTAAGGATGACTCCTTACTTGGCACTTAGACAGACACTCTAACCACTGCGCCACACACGGGCCCTTTGGGTACCTTGTAATGAAATTTTAAAAATTGTACCATATTTTCAAACAGGTCAATGCAGATTTCAGTGAGAAATGCCAAAAACACACAATATTTAAAAGTTACATATTCTTAAAGAGGCATATTACCGGTATAGCCAAAAATTAGAATTTCGAGCCAGCCACTTTCAATATTTAGATTTCTTACGGATTTCTGGTTTCTTTGCTTTTCCCCTTTAATTTATACAACCTTTGTTTCCGATAACCAAAACCGAGTTATCCGATAACAAAGTGCATTATTCAACCGTATTTCCGATAACACCAAAGTTAAACTCGGGCAATTTTTTCCCCTTTTTTTACATATTTGCAAGATTCAGGAAGTTTTTGTGGACAATCATTAACGCAAGGTAAACAAGGATTTTGAAGAAAAAAGGTTATTTACAGCAATGCCAATAGAAAAACTTGCAAAATATAACAAATTTGACTTTTAAAGCCTTCCAAAGGCTAATAAATGCTATACTATACGTATGAGGCTTTATTTTGTATGCGTATTCATTTCGTTTAAAAAAGCACAATGAATGTTCTCTGTTTCTATTTTAACAAGTTTATTTAAAATAATTTACTAACCTGTAAAAATTGTTATCAACCGAGTGTCCGATAACATCCAGTAGCCGATAACGCGTTGAGCAGTGTGCGTACAGACAGACGGACGGAACATACCGATTACAGTATACCCTCCCACTTTTCAAGAGGGGGGGGGGATAAAAAGAATGTTTTCATTCTGACATTTTCAAAATGCCTTAACATGGGGAAAAAGGTTTTCATTATTAAGAATAATGCTTTCAACTCTAAACATAAATATTGAACCACTAGCTTCTTATTTCTTTAACCACAATAACTATGTTCTTTTCAACTTACTGAACTGTGACGCAGCATACACTTAATGTACACGTCATAGAAATATGACATTACATTTTCCCCGTAAGCACTTTTTAGAGAGGTACAAGTTTCTCTAAAATTATGCGTAAATAATTATGACAGTAGGTTTTTAATAAGATCATAACTTTTCTTATTTCACGAGATTTTAGCATGTATAAAATAGAAGGGCATTGGCAATACATATAAGATTATATTTAATTTTGAAAGTGATTGTGGGAAAAAGGCATATGCGTGATTTTGTGTTAGACATATGAAATGGCATTTGCGTTAAAATGCGTGGCTCCAGGGAAGGGGGTTAATTTCTCCCAGGGAAACTCACAAACTGAATTTCAGAAAAAAAAAAACGCCCGGAAAAACTAGAGAACGTGAGCAATGAGCTCACAAATATACCCCCCCCCTTCCATATGGTTACAAATGATGAAAAATCCATGTTTTGCTGTGGCCGGGAAAAACCCGTTCGGGTAAAAAAAAAAAAAAAGAGGTGGACAATGGCAAATGAAAAATATTTTGTGAAAGTTTCATTAAATTTCACTCAGTTGTAGAAGAGGAGTTGCGGATAAGGGATGGGTGCCCAAAGGTAACAGACGGAAGGGTGTACAGACAGATGGATGGCGGGGATAATGATTACTATATACCCTCCCGCTTTTCAAGCGGGGGTAAATAAAAAAGTCCTTCTTGCTAAACTCATCATGACATTCCAGTTATTCCAGTTAAGAGGGAACAGGGATAATCTCCATAACCTGGGGATGAATAAAGCTCTGCCGATGCCCTGAATTTAATTTAATGTATCACATTATATTTAACTCAAAGCTTTCTTGAACATTTTGATTTACCAAAAACTTTCATGCAATCAGCTGTTATAAGAATCATATATGTACCAGCTAAACTTCAGCAGTGCTGCCACAGGGGTGCCCTAAATAAGCCGGACAACCAGGATACCCACTACCGTTGGTTGAAATCTATCCATACCAGCTAGATAATCAAATTTGGTTCATTTAAAACATTTGTAGGTGAATCAGCAAGTAAACTATATAGGTAATTCCAATTATCTTCCCTCCATAAAATTTCAAATTAGTTTTTAATATAGCTGGTAAATATAGGTTTAATTTATTTTCATAAATTAGTACAGACCCCATGGTCAGTAAATTAAATGATAGGATTTTCAATTACTTTCCCCTTTTGGAAATTAATCAATGACAGGCTTAGAATAAAACAAAATTAAATTATTTTAAAATGTTTCTAAAACAGCTTAATGAAAGGGAAATACGAGAACATTGCTTTGATTATTAAAATGTTGTAAATTGTACGTGACACTTGTTTATTTTTTTTTATACCCCCCGCTTGAAAAGCGGGAGGGTAATAGTAATCGGTATGTGTCCCTCCGTTGTTAGCTTTGGGGGACCCATCTCTTACCGAACTCCCTCATACCACTGAATGAAATTTAATGAAACTTTCACAGAATCTTTATTACGTATTGCCATTGTGCACCTTTTATTTCACTTTTTGATCTGCATAAATTTTGGGTTTTCCAGAGCAAAACATGGGCACTGCCATTGTATTCATATGGGAGGCGGGGGTATTATTTAGTGAGCTCATTGCCCACAGTATCTCTAGTTTTTTCTTATTTTTTTTGTCTGATCCTTACTTTTACTATTTTAAAAAAAATAAATATGAATTTGCATTTATTAACCCCATGTAAAATATTTTTCCAAATTTAATTTCCGTGGGCGAATGTTATGAATTATATGTGTTATGAAGGCTCAAAACAAATTATTAATCATCAACATATTTCTATGTTCTATTAATTTTTCTCTTGT
>NW_026937283.1:0-7654 GCF_032062105.1 Saccostrea cuccullata
TAGTAATTTCCGACTACCATTTCTGTAAGTTAAGTATTTATTATTAATTATTATGTTTCAGTTTTTATATAATAGGGTTTATGTTTTTTTTTTTTTTTGCTTTTTATAATTTCCTTAAAAGTTTTACATTTTTGCTAAAAATTCACTCAATCTTTTTCTTCAATCATCATTATCATCAAGAATGAAGGTGCATTTGATTTGGATTATAAGGAATCTTATCGTATTTGCAAAGTTACGGATTCATTGAGCCCTCTTAAGATATTTCGGCATTCTTTTGATATATCAGGTTCCTGTGCGATAGAAAAAGACAATTTTTCACTGTTATTGTGTTCGACTATAAATGATCGGCTGGATTAATCATTTGGTACAAAATGATACATTTTAAAAGAGACAAACTTTTTTGAATTTGTTATCTCAAGTTCATCTTTCCATGATTTTAAATGGTTATATGTATGCAACAACAAATGTTGCGAGTTTGCTCGAAGAATCTTAAAAAGATATTTCAATGTAATGGAACACCTTCCTTTTTGCGTTATAATTGTACCTTTTACTAAGAAGTGGTCAGCAAGACAACCCCTTGTTTTACAAGTGCTGACTGAATATCTAAAACTAGGAATGACTCGTGCAGATCAGATACAAATATTGCAATCTTTTTATGGTAAAAAAACTAGATTAACAATCGGTATTAATCTGTTTGTGCATAGTAATGAAAATGGCATCCGTTCAAAATAATGCAAAACATTATGGAACTGTGTGTACTGAATAAATATGTAAGATTTTTTTAAAAAGTTTTTTTTTTCACGGGTATTAATTTTAACCGTTTTTTGTCACTCATCCTTTTGCTTATCTAGGTGCTACTCAGACCAGTATTCACAATACCTCAAAAGTAACCATAAATATATCAATGGTTTTCAAAGGATTTTTAGGGGGTGGGGTTAAGGTTGGATGGTTGTCGATGGTTTTAAGTGAGAATCAACAAGAAATGGATTTGGAAATGTCATGAAAGAAAAATACTTTTTTATTCAATGAAAAAATATTACATAGTTATTTACATATCATGTATCTCCCTCATTAATCATGTTAATCACTTTTCGATGCAATGCATATACAATAATTGATTAAGCAGGTTTATTTTTAATACAAGATCTTAGTTATGATTAGATCTTGTTCTTTAAAATTGCAGATATGGAGAACCGTCAAACTGGGAAAAATCAATTATCTGACGAAGATTTGAAGAAACTTTATTGGATGGTATTTCAAAAACTCATAGGAATTTCCCGAGATGCTTTACAAATATACTTTGACGGTAAATTCCCCAAAGAAGACCTAGAAAATGTACTCAAGACTAATGAGAACGACATGAAGAATGGTCGTTACAAATTAGGGAAAAATGAGATATCGATTCTATTTCCTGGTATGTCCTTATTGTTCAGTGTGTATGTCGAGATCTAGAGGTTATATCACTAATTTATTTCAAGTATTTTTAATTTTGTCTTTATAAATACTTCCAAATGCACATTTTTCCATGTTGTTCAGTTTGCCATTAAATTTTGTTTTTTACTAAACACTGAAAACGACAATAAAACTATGAAAGCGGTGGTGGTTACCCACTTTAAAGCTAAAGTATTTTCTAAAGATATCGTTCATTTATTTTTTAGGATATCTTTCATTTATTTTTATACAATTGTGATGGCGTAAAGTATATTTTCTGTAAAAACACTTTCCATTCAAGATGACGGAAGTTGTCCATTATCTTCAACATTTGACATAACGATATTGTACAAACTCCTAAGAAATTATGGTGAGGATATGCCGAAACCAAGCCAGGGATGGGGAAAGAAACCACACATTGGAGACAAAAAAGAGACCGATGATTTAGAAAGAGTCCGATATTACAGAAACATGTTTTGTCATGCAACACCCGAAACAAGTATTATGGAGAAAGATGACTTTGAACTGAGCTGGATGGACTTATCCAAGGTAAGAAATATACCAAATTTATATTAAAGCAGTAACTTCTGGTGATATGACATTTCACGTGATAAAACGCCGTTCACTTGATTGAAGGTCCTCTGAACGTGAATAAATGAGTTCTGCCATTCAGTGACCTTTTCAGACCTTTCAGTCACCATTCACTTCACTGAATGATGTAAATTCCTCCTGTGTTTTTTAAAAAGAATACTATACGTTATTATATTTTTGTCTGTGAAATAATGTAATTTATCCATTGACTAACTGTTTTCAAAGATGTAATTTTTCCACTTTGATAGATTGTTTGTTTGTTTGTTTGTTTATCGTCCCTTTTCGAGAATTTATCTCTCATATTGAAAAGCCATCATGGAGTTTTAGGTGGATGGCTGCAAATTTAAACCTATAATCGGCATTAAGGGACTTGAGGAGTGAGGGATCTTTTTCGTGCCAACACTTACTGCGACACGTGACCTTTGTTTATATTCTTTTTTCCGAACGACCAGTTGATGTCCCGCTTAGGGATTCAAACCTATGTCTTAAGGATCAACTCTTTATTCTGCTACTCTAGAGCAAATGCTTTTACAAATGCGCCAAGCAGGCGGCCACTTTCATAAAAGCAAACAATCAGTTTTAAAATCTTTTAATATCCACCAAAGCAAAAATTTGCTTGATAAATTCTAAATTTTTCTTATCTATTTGAATTTTGAAAAAGAATACCTCTCATTGACAGCTATAATGTAAAACAATATGACACCGGGGAAAAAATAACGAGTTCTCCCCAAAATGCGGTTAAGATAAAATCTAAATTCAGAAATAAAAGCAAGGGTAACTTTTGATGTAGTTTAGTGAATATTTATGGAATAAACAATATTAAAATACGACATTTCAATATATCTTTAGGACAAATTCACTTTCGCACTATTCAACGATTCCAACAAAGTAGTCTTTGCGTGATCTAGAGTAATAAGGATTTTTATTAGGCCCTACCCTACTGTCCAGTTAGTCCAACAAATGTTGGAGTTGAGACAAAAGTGGACTGTATAGAAAATGGTCGAGTGGGTGAATTTGATAGCTTGCAAGGAAGTCTTCACATACTGTGGCTAGGGTATGTGGCCTGCTGCTGTTTAGGCAACACATGCCTAAGTAAGAGAAACACAAACTTAAAGTCAAGAAAATTCGCAAACCAAACTCCTTCAATCGTTTTAGCTCACTTGAGCCGAAGGCTCAAGTGAGCTTTTCTGATCACATTTTGTCCGGCGTCCGTCTGTCTGTCCGTAAACTTTTCACATTTTTGACTTCATCTCAAGAACCGCTGGGCCAATTTTAACCAAACTTGCCACAAAGCATCCTTGGGTGAAGGGAATTCAAATTTGTTCAAATGAAGGGCCACGCCCTTTTCCAAGAGGAGATAATTATGAATTAGTGAAAAATTATTGGCACTTTTAAAAAATCTTCTCCTCAAGAACTACTGGGCCAGGAAATATGAAACTCATGTGGAATCATCCTCAGGTATTGTAGATTCAAATTTGTTCAAATCATGACCCCTGGGGGTTGGGCGGGGCCACAACGACCGACCGAAGTTTTACATAGAAATATATAGGAAAAATCTTTAAAAATCTTCTTCTCAAGAATAGCAAAGCCATAATTCATCATATTTACATGGAAGCATCCCCAGGTAGTGTAGATTCAAGTTTGTTCAAATCATGACCCCCGAGGGAAGGGCGGGGCCACAATGGCCGACCAAAGTTTTACATAGAAATATATAGGAAAATTCTTTAAAAACCTTCTTCTCAAGAATAGCAAGCCATGATTGGTCATATTTATATGGAAGCATTATCAGGTAGTGTGGATTCAAGTTTGTTCAAATCATGGCCCCGGGGGTAGGGCGGGGCCACAATGGTCGACTAAAGGTTGACATAGAAATATATAGAAAAATTCTTTAAAAATCATCTTCTCAAGAATAGTAAAGCCATGATTGGTCATGGGACTTCTTTTGGATTAAAACTTTTCAATAATAAACCAATTTTCTATAGCTACTTTTTCCTAGCCACAGTGCTCAGGTGAGCGATGTGGCCCATGGTCCTCTTCTTTTTTTCTCTTTTGTTCAAGGGGAGATCAGACAATTATAATTCCTGTTTATAGAAATAAATGTTTCAATGGTATTTACGGAGCAATTACGCAGAAAGGATTAATACGGTGTATTGAAGTGGCGCCGTCACTCGACGTCATGGTTGGTCGGAAACCCTTCGATTTCCTCTTTGACAATGTAATGGCTAAAACGTTCTTGGTATAAAAAAAAAATACAATTGAACATCAGCCTGCTTATACATTTCTTTATATTCTTGCATTGCAATCTCCAGAGCAGTTGAATTTTTGCAAGCCGAATTATAACTGCAAGAAATTTACATTGACTGTAAAAAGCTAAATACATTGTGTAAATCTCCAGAGTATCAAGTTGCATTACAAGATATGTTTACAAATCTGACATCGTCAGCATATACATATTTGTGGTTTTCTATAACTTTTCCTATTTGACGACATACCTTTTGTTATTATTTAATTTTGAACTCAGCTTTCAACATTCAGTAAAGAATACTCTCCTCTGAAAATTAAAGGAATTAAATTTCCGGTCATGTTTATCAATAAACATTGGAAACGTGTGAATAGATAAAACATTATTCAAGACACTCTTCATTGTGATTTAAAAACATTGTAATTATATTCATTTCAAAGACATTAGTATCATTAAAATGGAAAATAATCATTATTCAATGTACCGGTAAGTAATGGATAAGGTGAAAAAAAAAACGGTCGGTTATCACTCTCAGAAAAAAACCTACAAACAATACAAATCAGTGAACGGTCCATAAACGGGAACTCTGTTAATTACATAGGATAAGAAGTCTATATCAGAGATGTACGTTACCCTGTTAAGAAAACCTAACAATTTGTATAAAATATGTTACTCAAAATGCGACCCAGTGATAAGTTTAGGATAAGGAACATTTGTTTACTTATTAAGTTTCTTGGGTTTTTTTTTCTTTTTTAGGCAATAATGAGATTAAGCAACGGGACATTAACGGCAAAAATAAATGAATTGGAAAAAGAAATTCCAACTTAATTTGAGACAATCCTGTGGTGATAAAATGTAAATAATGGAGAGTGGAGGTGAAGATCAATTCCATTAATTGGCACAGGAAATAGATCTTTAATAAAATTCATTATAAAGAAAAACATGTATAAATCATGTGATGAATCTAGAAGGTGAGTTGGCACTTTGTTGTTACAACTGTATAAACATGTTTTGTTATAAGGAAGCATAGTTTGAATAACCTTTATCTTCCTTTCTACTGACTTTTACGATACTATTCACAAAGAATCAGCCGATTCCGTATTAACAAAGTTATTCCGCCAATACATACATAATTGCGTGAAAATATCAATGTATTATAGCATTTAAAAGAAAAGAATTTTTAAAATTGAAAAAAAAAATTTTTCTGTCAGTGATGTTCTATAAATTTTATGTGGTGTGTTGGTGTAAAGGTTTGTATATGTATATTTTTAGAATGCTGCAGTTCATATACTTTACGTGTACATAAATTTGCGTATTAAAAATTTGGAACAATCACTGGGTACTGAGTTGTTTGGGATTCATGAGTTATCGCTACACACTTCTACACTGTATATTGTATTTACATTGAATTGTTAGCAGCATTCATGTTTAGCGGCTTTAAAGCATCTTTGACTGCTCCAAAGCCACTAAAATATAAAGACCATTTTTATGTACAGGCACAGCATATAAATGCTTTATTTCGGAGCTTTTTTTTGTTTTCACATTGGATCATATTTTGAAATTCATAATTATGCACTGCTTGTATTGTCAAAAGCAATACTTTTTTTGGCTTTAAAAAGCAAAAATATGTATATATTGTTGTCTTTTTCTCATTATGCTGAATCGATTGTCAATGTTCATTTTAATCATTTGCTAATTAGACCTGAGACTCTAGTACAATTTCTGGATCAAAACTTCTCCATTGTCGGTTCCTAGGGTTGTTGTTGTTTAATTTTTTACACATCCTTGTTCTCTATCAATCTTTTTGTCTCTGGTGTAACATAGGGCTTCAGCAATAGTTCCAATGTTTGCAGCAGCCTTTTTCCGTTGTACCCAGCTATTAAAGAAAATTCATTCTTTTCATTGAGCTAGCAATTAGCCTCAGAGAGTGCAGATTCATTTTTTTAAAACTAATATTGATATCATCCGAGTTAAGAATTGGGCAACAAAACTGGATCAGGTTAAACAAGGATATTTGTTGTGAAAAAAGCTTTTAAACCCCTTGAGTTAAACTTTATATAAATTAGAATATAATCTAACATAGGAAGTCTTCTACAAAAGTGCAAGTTCATATTAGTAATGTTTATATGCAATGTAGAACAAAACTTTAAAAGTTTTCATCTCCATGCAAAGATTAATTATTCTATATACTCATAGGAAGCATCTGTATGCAATACATATCTAATATGTTTTTACCCTGATGAATAGGATTGGGCTACCAAAGGGATTCTGGAAAACTGTGCGTTAAAAAACTCTGAGACTATACGAAGTCAATCAAAAACAAATAAACACGTTTGAAATATCACAAATTCCAAATCGCTCAAATCATGGCCTCATAGGATAAAGTTGGGCAAAACAAACAGATTTACACTCGGTCCTTTTTATGAATTTAAATTTTCTTCTCAAACCCTTACTTATAAGTGAACTTAGGTAGTGATCTTTTAGTTTGTTCAAGCGATAGCCCATGTTAGGAGGTTAGAGACACAATAAGAAATGAAACTTTAACATGGGAATGAGAAAAAAATGTTTAAATTCTTTAAAAGCCTACTCAGATAAGAAAGGTCATATATATCATATACAAAGGTCATATATAAAGGTTATATATTTGATATACGTAATATATTGGAATCTTCTTTGTAAAAACAATGAGCATTTAATATGTATTAATTTATGTAGATAGGTCATAATAAGCCATTTACATGGCTAAACTTCCTCTGATGGAAGAGATTAAGGTTTGCACAATTTAATGTCTTAGAAGTGGGGTTTAAGATTTCACTACAAATTGCCAACCCTAGCGCAAGCTAGGGTTTTGTGAAACTGGGGTGAAAATTAACACCATCCATGTCTATAGAAAAATAGCGGATTTTAGTTCAGTTTATCCAAGACCCCTTGAAGGTAGGATGGATGCAGTTGTGTACATGTCTGGGTTTTTGTTGTTATTTTTTTTTTCTTTAGGAGAAGGGGGCGGGGATTTAGTATAAAGATTAAACACATCTCGTCAGGTGAGCAGAGTTTGTATGAGCGTCTCATTTTTGTTGTATATGTTTGATTAAGGATATTTTCCTGAACCATTTTGGAAAATGTTTATAAATTAGTGTAAAGTATAGAAGGTATTCATTTCTTTTTACCGATTCTAGAATTATGTCCAGTGTTCCATATAAACAACAAAATTGGTTTTGGGAAATACGTTTTGGATCGCCCGAAGAAAAGTTTTAAAGTTTCCTTATAGAATTTGTTGATCTTTAAAGATGTTTTTTCATGTATCTGTATATTTACTGCAATTTTACACCTATAAAGCCATTTTCAGCCATTATACTAAAGTGTATTCTTACCCCCAAAAATAAGTTCACT
>NW_026937284.1:0-7688 GCF_032062105.1 Saccostrea cuccullata
GAAGAGGAAAAAATAGATTATTGAAGAATTTAATGTATAAAAAACACCATTGACATGATCTAATAATTAATAAAACTTGTAAAAATATTTTGTTAATCAATGTACATTTCTAAAGCTTAAAATATTGTGCAGAAAAAACATTAAAGTACATTACAGTGGAATCATTTGTTGACGTACATTGCAAATATTAATTTTGTCAGTCGGTAAAGAAAAGGAAGTGCCTTATTGCTATTATGTCTTCAGAATCTTTTCGATATTTTAAAAAATATTTTTCTTTTCTTTTGAAAAATTTTACGTTTCTAATTTAATTGCCAATCTCAAATTCCGAAGACAAAGGTTCCTTAATCAAGTTTCTGTTTTTGAATTCACTCTTGTTCATATTATATGTGAACTATAAAATAATTTTATTTGACAAATTAAAAGTGCAAGAATACACAGAAATATTTATTTGATTACTCAAATGTATCATTAATATTTGTAGTCAGCTTCATTTGAGATCACTTTTGATATTTAATTTTCCTGACTTGTTTATTTTTAGCTCGACTGGTCAGAGACCAGAAGAGCTTATGCGATAGTAATGCGTTCGGCGTCCGTCCCGTCTGTCTGTCCGTCCGTCTGTAAACAATTTTTCAAAATGCTACTCCTCCTACAATTTTAGTCTGATTTCAATATAACTTGGTACACAAGTAGACTACTCTAAGATACATAAAATAGTGCATTGGTTTTTGATTTCGATGAACGGTGTTGCCATGGTTACTTAAAATAGAATTTTCTGTGAAATTCCTTTAAAATGCTACTCCTTCTACAGTTTTGATCTGATTTCAATTTTACTTGGCACAAGAGTAGACTACACAAAGATACATAAAATAGTGCATCGGTTTTTGATTTCGATGAATGGTGTTGCCATGGTTACTAAAAATAGAAATTTTTGAGAAATTACTTTAAAAAGCTAATCCTTCTACAGTTTTAGTCTGATTTCAATATTACTTGGCACAGAAGTAGACTACACTAAAATACATAAAATAGTGCATCGGTTTTTGATTTCGATGAACGGTGTTGCCATGGTTACTAAAAATAGAATTTTCTGTGAAATTCCTTTAAAATGCTACTCCTTCTACAGTTTTAGTCTGATTTCAATATAACTTGGCACACAAGTAGACTACACTAAGATACATAGAATAGTGCATCGGTTTTTGATTTCAATGAATGTTGTTGCCATGGTTACTAAAAATAGAATTTTCTGTGAAATTCCTTTAAAATACTACTCCTTCTACAGTTTTAGATCTGATTTCAATATTACTTGGCACACAAATTGACTACTCTAAGATACATAAAATAGTGCATAGGTATTTGATTTCGATGACTGGTGTTGCCATGGTTACTAAAAATGTGAAATTCCTTTAAAATGCTACTCCTTCTACAATTTTGATCTGATTTCAATATTACTTGGCACACAAGTAGACTACACTAAGATACATAAAATAGTGCATCGGTTTTTGATTTCAATGAACGGTGTTGCCATTGTTACTAAAATTAGAATTTTCTATGAAATTCATTTAAAATGCTACTCCTTCTACAGTTTTAGATCTGATTTCAATATTACTTGGCACACATGTAGACTACACTAAGATACATAAAATTGTACATCGGTTTTTGATTTCAATGAACGGTGTTGCCATGGTGACTAAAAATAGAATTTTCTGTGAAATTCCTTAAAAACGCTACTCCTTCTACAGTTTTAGTCTGATTTCAATATTACTTGGCACATAAGACAAGTAGACTACACTAACTTACATATAATAGTGCATTGGTTTATGATAATTACAAACCAGTAGAGCTACAGTCTCGACAGAGACTTCTGGTTATACTGAGCAACAAACAGATTGTCATTTGTATCTATACACAGTCCCTGGGGTCCACTCAGTCCACAGTCTATGTAACGGAGGAACTGTCCATCCTGGTCTATGATGTAGAACGGTCATTGTTAAAATCAGCTGTAAGGATGTGACTCTGACTGTCTGTGGTGATTCCTCGTGGGCTGAATGTTTTGTTCTTTGGAGCAGGAGTATGTCCAGTGTACCTGAATCTCAGTTTCCCGGCCTGATTGACCACCACTACTGCTTTAGCTCCACAGTCAGACACACAGATATCCTGGTTCCTATTCTCTGTTATGTATCTGCTATAACCACCAGATGAATAGAGAGATTTACCTTTATCGTCAAACTGAATGGTTTGTTTCTCTGTGGAGCCAGAGTAACAAACAACTTTTGTTTGTTCGTCATCATCACTTTCCATGATAACCAGGAGGTCACCAGAGGAGTACTACAGACACCGCGAGGTCCCCAGTTCTGTAGTCGGATAACTTCCTCCATCTTCTCATTCTTCACAATGTTCACAGTTCTATCATAATCAGTATAAACTAGATCTCTACTTTTTGTCACTCCTATATCATGTGGTATTTTCCCTGACTTGGTTCTGATTGACTTGAGAAGTGATCCCTGATTGATGCTGTAGAGTTTCATGGTGTTGTCATCTCCACTTGTCCAGATTTTTTCATCACTCAGACAGGCCACATTGTTAAGGTATTTATACCCAGCGTCTTTGGTGGTGATCGTCTCTGGTTCATCAAGCAGCTGTTTGACTGGAGGAGAGGATCCAGCTTCTGTTTTCATCTCTAGTTAAGGAGACATTTCAGTTCCTAAGTATCCCTGTACTGGTTTTATGCTGTAACCATGGTTATCAGATGATACCGTAGTTGGAATTATTTTTCCAAACACTTCTGAGATCCATTCCTGTATAGAGAATGGTGAAAATTGGGAAATTGTTATGTTTAATTTAGACGGAAGCATTCTATATTTCTTATTGTCTAATTGGAAGTTTAACACTTTGAAAATATCTGTAGAATCTAATAATTTTTGCAGAGAATTAATGTTATCAGTTATCTTAGTGGTGCATGTTTGTACATTTGATAAATGTGCCTTTAGAGCTTCATTGTCTTTGTTTTTCATCTCATCAGTTTCAGCTTTAAGTTTCTGGATAAGTTTGTCAATTTCTCTGTGCCAGTCCTCTCCATGTTTTGTTATGGCTGTGGAGAGTTGTTCATATTTTATGTCTAGTTGACTCAGTGTATTTTGTACATCTTGTGCTATGTCCTGGTAGGTGGGATGGATGGATTCCTCCAATTCATTAATTTCTGCATGGATTTCTGCCTTCTTCTTGGCAATGATGTCTTTTAGCAAGTGGATGTCATGATCTTTGTGGTTTTTGGAGGAAATACAAGCGAAGCAAACCGGGATGTCGCATTCCTTGCATTGCAGCTCACAGATATTATCTGCGTGAATTTTACATCGAGGATAAAGGAGGGTAGATTTCCTAGACTGAAATGTGACAACTTCATGTTTTTTGGTTTGATCAGATATCATATGTTTTCCTACACAAGCTGTACACAAGTTGACAAAACATGTATCACAATGAATTTCTACCACAGCGGTCTCACACAGGTCACATCGCATCACGTCCTGGGCACTGGTAAGGGGGTCCATAGTGTTACCCTGAAGTAAAGTTAATACACCAGTTTACAGTGAATAAAATTAAGATTTTTCCGAACCAAAAAAAAACGTGTTCTTTTAAAATAAACTTCTATTTATTCCAGTTGCATTCCAGATAAGTCTGTCCAAAAACACTATTATCAATGAGTGCGAATGTTTATAAAAAGTTTGATTTAAGTGTTATTTACATATTTAATTCCTGTAGATTACTGAAATTTATCTACATCTTATTTTGCGAGATAATCATAAACTCTTTGTTGGTGAGATAAGATTTTCTCAAATTGAGGTTATTTCTCATAAAAATCAGACGGAATACTAATTTATACGAGAAGAAAATCTTCGTGCGCCAATTGCCTCGAATATAAATTAATTTAAATGAAGTTCTCGCGAATAAAATGTTATTTACTGTATATTTTGTTTAAAATGTGTCGATGAAAATATTTCAGATATTTTATTTAAAAATTTAAAGAACGCAAAGGGTAAGAGAGAGAGAGAGAGAGAGAGAGAGAGTTAACATTGTGATTTTAAGTCCTTCGAACTTGTTGCTAGCAATGGTAATATGTTTCATGGCATATTAAAAGATAAGCTAAAGTTCGGTCAAATTCCCCCTTAGCTGCTGAACTGTAGCTCTCCGAAAAAAACATATTGACCGACCGGTCTGTCAAGAATTTTTATTTCGGAGAGCTACAGTACTACAGCTAATACCCCCTACACGCCTCCAAGAAATTGGGCTTTTGATTTATGAGACAATTTATATTTTTCCTTCTCAGAGTTTTTTGGGAGTTTGTCCTCTCCTTCTCAAATCGTCACCGACAGACAAGAGATTGACAGCTAGTATGTAACGTCACAGGGACCTTAATTAAAAGACCCTGTTTGACTTTGCATACCGAAAGGTGAAAACTACAGATCCTGCTGTGCAAAAATATGGAGTATTCCAACTGATTAACATATAACAATAATAATAACAGTTAAAAATTTTGAATATATAAAAAATGAAAAAAATAAATCTATGTCATATAAGATTTTTTAAATAATCTAGACATTTACCTTGTTTCAGTAATGTCAACCGAACGTACTGTGATCAGGTGATTTACAAGTAGATGTTTATCTTTGTTATCTACGTATAGTGTTGTGATTATTTATCCTCTTCTGAGAGCATTTATATTTTATTTTATATCTGTGGACTTTGTGCTCTACTGTAACATCTCGTTAAACACCCAATTTTATGTTGGTGTGTTCCCCGAATGGCTACTCGGAAAAAAAAACAACAAGTAATTATCACACTCAACTAAGGGGCCCTCTAAGGGGTACAGGTAGACTTACCTGTGTTTACCTGGATAAGCAATATTTTAACAATAAGATATATTCATTCAATTTTATTGAATTTTTTATTTCATTCAAGTTTTTTTTCAGAAATAAACTGAATAAATAAATAAATGAATATAAATACCGGTAGATAAAATCAAGATTTCAGAAAAATAATTTTTTTTATTGTACCTTTAATCTTATTTTCTTCCAAACTATTCAATAGTATTGATTGAGAATTTACAAACAATTATCCCCTGTTTGTGCTAAATTTCAAACTCTTTTAAATATCAAATTAACACATAAAAAAACCATTTATGTATGATAAATAAATTGTTTCTATAAAATTTTTACCCACATGTGCTCTAGCTGACTTCGAGACAGAGAGGAAGCTGCCCTCACACAAGCTACAGAATCCTTTACAGACTATGTGACAGAACAGTGGGTGAATGGTGACAGACTTCTGTGGAATCATTTCTGAACGGAGGGACCACGGACAAACAACAGCCTGGAAGGATGGCATGGAAAACTCAAAAGAATGGCACAGCATGCACATCCCAACGTCTTCGTCGTGGTGAAGATGTTCAAAGTCATACAGAATGCGAAAGAGACCCAAAAGATTCAGAGAGAAGCCGGCGGAAGCATTAGACCTCCAGCGAAAAAGTATGCAACTATAAAGAGAAGACTGCAGTTACTGAAAGAAAGGTATCAGCATGGCATCATAGATCTTATGACCTACACAGACTCTGCTTCTGAACTTCTTCACCTTGGATAGTGATCCCTTAGTTGTGATGAAACATGAAGACTAAATGACTTGTAAATATTGTAAATATGTGTGATATGAAAGTGAAACAGTGCTATTTAATTTATAATATGAAAATCAGTGCTGCTAAACAACAGAACTTCAAGATAATTTATATTTTTTAATATGTTTGTGCCTGTCATATTTTTATTTAAAAATATGTATACAAAATATTTTATCAGTGCTCACTGCTCAAATAAAAAAAATTGAATTAAAAACCTGTTCTATTTTATTTAAATTCCGGTAGATTATTCATACAGGTAAGTCTACCTGTACCCCTTAGAGGGCCCCTTAATTGAGTGTGATAATTACTTGTTGCTTTTTCCGAGTGGCCATTCGGGGAGTAAACCTTTATGTTGGCGTCCCCAAAATCTACCTGATTCAAGATCAATAATTTACCGCCTGTCAATCATTAAAAAAAACAATAGCTTCTGATTTGATTGACAGGTCAGCTACCTGTGCTTCCTGATAATCTGAGTTTGCATGTTTTGAAAACAATTACCTGGTCACACGTCAAACACTTTCCTGTACCCGCATAGTATAGACGTGGGTTTGAAAACTCCAATATGTTTGAATTTTATTTAAAAAAAAATTGAAAGTAGATTATTGAAACGCTGACCTAATAAAAATATTCTTTTCAATCTTCACTGCTGTTTGTTGCTTGTAAGTGTTATATCATTGGAGTGACAATCCTAGAAAAAGATGCTTAGTTTTCGAGTTTAATGGACCGGCATACCCTACGGCTGAAAGTTATATTTTATGAAAGAGACATCCTTCCTCATACATCTTCGCCCGGTCGTAGAGTTTTCTCAAGTCAAATTTTTTTTTTAACTTGCGATGAAAGTGAAAAGAGGGGGGATGTATTTAAGTCGTTTGTTTTACTTGCTGATAATATTCTTTTTCAAAGATTAATTACTGATTAAAAAAAATAATTTATGTGTGATAAGATAGATGCAGGTATCCCCCTTTTCAAATCTTATGTTTTTGTTATAGAAACTGCGTTAATTTAAACAAAATATATATTCTGTTCAATTATTTCATGCAATATTGATAACGAATTTTTACTTAAGCATTTGAAAGATTTACAAGACAATGATTTCTGATCAAATAAACCGCACGTTTTTAAAGATATCCTCACACTAAGTCTTGTATTCTACTTGATCTAAAATGTTTTGTGTAACTGGAAACGGATTATAGAATCCCAACATGTCTATGACAGTGACTCCATCGATCAAAATGTTTTTAAATATATTAAATTGGCCTCTATTATTAATAAGAAAACGCTAATATTCATTTTGAATTTAAGTTAATAAGCATTTGAAAGTATTTTTCCTTTTTTCAATTTAAAAGAATACGTAAAGGACAAAAATGTCAGCTTTCCTTCACATTTATGTTTGAACAAGGTATCTTGCATGATTGGGTATTGCCTAGACTTGCTCAAGTCTCTATGTTTTACTTTTAGTGCTCTCTTTCATACTTTTTGATAATGTCAAACATAGAGACTTGTAAACCCTGAAAATTCACCGACCAGAATATGGTCGGTAACGGGATCATATTACAGCACTGCAGTGTGCTGCTGGAGAATCGCTGATAAGTTGACAGATGATGAATGGTTATGGGGATTTCCTAAATGTTACAAAGGTGCACAAATTTTACACACACTTTTGTAAACCTTCTCTAAGTAAAATGAACACAGAAAAAATACCTCAAGCAATATCTGATGGATTAAAGCAATTGTCTATAAGTGAATTAAAACCAAACCAGAAAAAAGTTATAGAAGCATATTTAAAGAAAAAGGATGTTTTCTTCTGTTCACCTACTGGAAGTGGTAAATCCTTAACATTTGAGCTGGCACCGTTTTTGTTCCAAGCATTAAATTCAGCTAATGATAAAACAATTGTGTTGGTCATTTCCCCTCTGACCTCTCTTATAAGAAGTCAGGTAGATGCATTGCAAAAGAAAGGACTTAGTGCACATCACCTGAGTGAATTAGGCGGAGAGTTTGCTGATCCTACAATTATCTTTGCCAGTCC